>NC_041389.1:665774136-665825038 GCF_002162155.2 Triticum dicoccoides | reverse complement strand
TCCCCCTGTGATAAATATGGTAAGGGGGGGGGGAGAATTGGGGAGGAACCCCAAGTAGGATTCGGCCTACTTGGGGCGCCCTCCTGGCTGCTCCCTCCTCCCCCCACCTATATATATGTGGGAGGAGCGGGGGGGGGGGGGGCGCCTAGCACAGCCAAACAATTGCCTAGCCGTGTGCGGCGCCCCCTCCATAATTTACTCCCCCGGTCATATTTTCGTAGTGCTTAGGCAAAGCCCTGCAGAGATCACTTCACCATCACTGTCACCATGCCGTCATGCTATACTACCTCGACATCTTGCTGGATCAAGAAGGTGATGGACGTCACCGAGCTGAACGTGTGCAGAACTCGGAGGTGTCGTACGTTCGGTACTCGATCGATTGACCGTGAAGAAAGTTTGACTACATCAACCGCGTTGTAAAATGCTTCCACTTACGGTCTATGAGGGTATGTAGACACACTCTCCCCCTCGTTGCTATACATCTCCTAGATAGATCTTGCGTGAGCGTAGGATTTTTTTTTGGAATTGCATGCTACGTTCCCCAACAGCGGCATCATGAGCCAGGTCTATGCGTAGATGATATGCACGAGTAGAACACAAAGATTTGCGGGCGGTGATTGTCATACTGCTTACCACCAATGTCTTATTTTGATTCGGCGGTATTGTTGGATGAAGCAGCCTGGACCAACCTTACATGACCACGTTCATGAGACCGGTTCCACCGACATACATGCAACTAGTTTTGCATAAAGGTGGCTGGCGGGTGTCTGTTTCTCCTACTTTAGTTGAATCGAATTTGACTGCGGTCGGTCCTTTTTAAAGGTTAAAACAGTAAACTTGATAAATCACCGTTGTGGTTTTTGTGCTGTATGTAAGAACGGTTCTTGCCAGAAGCCCATAGCAGCCACGTAAAACTTGCAACAACAAAGTAGAGGACGTCTAACTTGTTTTTGCAGGGAATGTTGTTATGTGATATGGTCAAGACATGATGTGATATACGTTATTGTATGAGATGATCATGTTTTGTAATCTATTGGCAACCGACATGAGCCTTATGGTTGTCTATTTATTGTATGAAATGCATACGCCATGTAATTGCTTTACTTGATCGCTATGAGTTAGCAATAGTCGTAGAAGCAATAGTTGGCGAGACGACCACGACACAATGATGGAGATCAAGGTGTCGAGCCAGTGACGATGGAGATCATAACGATGCTTTGGAGATGGATATCAAAAGCACAAGATGATGATGGACATATCATGTCACATATTTTTGATTACATGTGATGTTTATCCTTTATGCATCTTATTTTGCTTAGAATGGTGGTAGCAGTATAAGATGATACCTTCACTAAATTTCAAGGTAATAGTGTTATCTCTGAGTATGCACCGTTGCTACAGTTCGTCGTGTTGAGACATCACATGATGATTGGTTGTGATAGACTCGACGTTCACATACAACGGGTGTAAGACAAATTTACACATGCGGAATACTTGGGTTAAACTTGACAAGCTTAGCATGTACAGACATGGCCTCGGAACACTGGAGATCGAAAGATCGAACATGAATCATATAGTAGATATGATCAACATCGAGATGTTCACCATTGATGACTACCCCATCTTATGTGATGATCGGACATGGGTTAGTTGATTTGGATCACGTTACACTTAGATGACTTGAGGGATGTCAGTTTAAGTGGGAGTTCTTAAGTAATTTGATTAATTAAACTTTAATTTATCATGAACATAGTCCTGATAGTATTTGCAAATTATGTTGTAGATCAATAGCTCGCGTTGTAGCTCCCCTATGTTTTTTGATATGTTCCTAGAGAAAACTAAGTTGAAAGATGATAGTAGCAATGATGCAGACTCGATCCGTGATCTGAGGATCATCTCATTGCTGCACAGAAGAATTATGTCCTTAATGCACCGCTAGGTGACAGACCTATTGCAGGAGCAGATGCAGAGGTTATGAACGTTTGGCAAGCTCGATATGATGGCTACTTGATAGTTTAGTGCACCATGCTTTACGGCTTAGAACCGGACTTCAAAAACGTTTTGAACGCCACAGAGCATATGAGACGTTCCAAGAGCTGAAATTGGTATTTCAGACTCATGCCCATGTCGAGAGGTATGAGACCTCTGACAATTACTTTGCCTACAAGATGGAGGAGAATAGATCAACGAGTGAGCATGTGCTCAGAATGTCTGGGTACTACAATCGCTTGAATCAAGTGGGAGTTAATCTTCTAGATAATATAGTGATTGGCAGAGTTCTCTAGTCACTATCACCAAGCTACTAGAACTTCATGATGAACTATAATATGCAAGGGATGACGAAAACGATTCCCGAGCTTTTTGCGATGCTAAAATCGGCGAAGGTAGAAATCAAGAAAGAACATCAAGTGTTGATGGTTAACAAGACCACTACTTTTAAGAAAAAGGGCAAGGTAAAGAAAGGGAACTTCAAGAAGAATGGCAAGCAAGTTGTCACTCCCGTGAAGAAGCCCAAAGCTGGACCTAAGCCTGAAACCAAGTGCTTCTACTGCAAAGGAAATGGTCACTTGAAGCAGAACTACCCCAAATATTTGGCGGATAAGAAGGATGGCAAAGTGAACAAAGGTATATTTGATATACATGTTATTGATGTGTACCTTAATAATTCTCGTAGTAGCTTCTAGGTATTTGATACCTGTTCGGTTGCTAAGATTAGTAACTCAAAATAGGAGTTGTAGAATAAATGGAGACTAGTTGAGGGTGACGTGGCGATGTGTGTTGGAAGTGGTTCCAAGATTGATATGATCATCATCGCACACTCCCTATATTTTCGGGACTAGTGTTGAACCTAAATAAATGTTATTTGGTGTTTGCGTTGAGCATGAACAAGATAGGATCGTGTTTATTGCAATATGATTATTCATTTAAGACAGAGAATAATTGTTATTCTATTTACATGAATAAAACCTTCTATGGTCACACACCCAATGTTAATGGTTTATTGAATCTCGATCGTAGTGATACACATATACATAATATTGAAGCCAAAAGATGCAAAGTTAATAATGATAGTGCAACATATTTGTGGCACCACCATTTAGGTCATATTGGTGTAAAGCGCATGAAGAAAATCCATGCTGATGGGATTTTGGAATCACTTGATTATGAATCATTTGATACTTGCGAACCATGCCTGATGGGAAAGATGACTAAAACTCCGTTCTCCGGAACAATGGAGCGAGCCAATGACTTGTTGGAAATAATACATACCGATGTATATATGCGGTCCGATGAGTGTTGAGGCACGCGGCGGGTATCATTATTTTCTAAGCTTTACAGATGATTTGGGCAGATATGGGTGTATCTACTTAATGAAACACAAGTCTGAAACATTTGAAAAGTTTAAAGAATTTTAGAACGAAGTGGAGAATCATCGTAATAAGAAAATAAAGTTTCTATGATCTGATCACGGAGGCGAATATTTGAGTTATGGGTTTGGCCTTCATTTAAAACAATGTGGAATAGTTTCACAACTCACGCCACCTGGAACACCACATCGTAATGGTGTGTCTGAACGTCATAACCGTACTTTATTAGATATGGTGCAATCTATGATGTCTCTTACCGATTTACTACTATCATTTTGGGGTTATGCATTAGAGACAACCGCATTCACGTTAAATAGGGAACCTTATAAATCCGTTGAGATGACATGGTATGAACTGTGGTTTAGCAAGAAACCTAAGTTGTCGTTTCTTAAAATTTGGGGCTGCGACACTGATGTCTGCTAGAACTACGTCGGTATTTCCCCAAAGAGGAAGGGATGATGCAGTATAGTGAAGGTAGGTATTTCCCTCAATGACGAGACCAAGGTTATCAAACCAGTAGGAGAATCTCCTCACACCACGTAAATAACACCTGCACACAAATAACAAATACACGCAACCCGACGTGTTAAAGGGGTTGTCAATCCCTTTCGGGTACGACGCCTCAAGATAGGCAAATAACGTGAGGTAAAAGTGGTAGATAGGATAAATGGATCGCGAAACAAATAAATTGCAGCAAGGTATTTTTGTATTTTTGGTTTAATAGATCTGAAAATAAATGCAAAGGAAAATAGATCGCGAAGGAAAATATGATGAAAAGATACCCGGGGGCCGTAGGTTTCACTAGTGGCTTCTCTCGAGAAAAATAGCAAATGGTGGGAAAACAATTACTGTTGGGCAATTGATAGAACTTCAAATAATCATGATGATATCCAGGCAATGATCATTATATAGGCATCACATCCAAGATTAATAGACCGACTCTTGCCTGCATCTACTACTATTACTCCACACATCGACCGCTATCCAGCATGCATCTAGTGTATTAAGTTCATGGAAAAATGGAGTAATGCAATAAGAACGATGGCATGATGTAGACAAGATCTATTTATGTAGAAATAGACCCCATAATAGATCCCATCTTGTTATCGTTAATAACAACGATACATACATGTCGTTTCCCCTTCTGTCACTGGGATCAAGCACCGTAAGATTGAACCCATCACAAATCACCTCTTCCCATTGCAAGATATATAGATCATGTTGGCCAAACAAAACCCAAATATCGGATAAGAAATATGAGGCTATAAGCAATCATGCATATAAGAGATCAAAGAAGACTCAAATAACTTTCATGGATAAAAACATAGATCTGGTCATAAACTCAAAGTTCATCGGATCCCAACAAACACACCGCAAAAAGGCTTAAATCATATGGATCTCCAAGAGACCATTGTATTGATAATCAACAGAGAGAGAGGAAGCCATCTAGCTACTAACTACGGACCCGTAGGTTTGCAAAGAACTACTCACGCATCACCGGAGAGGCACCAATGGAAGTGGTGAACCCTTCCTAGATGGTGTCTAGATTGGATCTGGTGGTTCTGGACTCTGCAGCGGCTGGAATTGATTTTTGTCGACTCCCCTAGGGTTTCTGGAATATTGGGGTATTTATAGAGCAAAGAGGCGGTTCAGGGGGCACCTGAGGTGGGCACAACCCACCTGGGCGCGTCTGGTCCCCCAGGCGCGCCCTGGTGGGTGCTGCCCTCTCGAGGCACCCTCCCAGGTGCTTCCTTGGCCCATTGGATGTCTTCTGGCCCAAAAAATCCTCAAAAAGTTTCGTTGCATTTGGACTCCATTTGATATTGATTTCCTGCGATGTAAAAAGCATGCAGAAAATAGCAACTGGCACTGGGAACTATGTCAATAGGTTAGTACCAAAAAATGATATAAAATAACTATAAAATGATTATAAAATATCCAAGAATGATAATATAACAACATGGAACAATAAAAAATTATAGATACGTTGGAGACGTATCAGCATCCCCAAGCTTAATTCATGCTCGTCCTCGAGTAGGTAAATGATAAAAACAGAATTTTTGATGTGGAATGCTGCCTAACATGTTCATCACATTTATTTTCTTTATAGCATGCATATTTGGACATTTATATGATTCAAAGAAATAGTCTAATTTTGACACGAAGACTTTAATACTCAAGCATACCAACAAGCAACTATGTCTTTCAAAATATCAACACTAAAGCAAGTTATCCCTAGCCCATTATGCTCAGTCATTGATCCATTCATGAAACACACTCGAATGTTAGCTACACCCAATGCTCAAATACGATCATAGTGAGCCCCTTAGTTGGTGCTTTATAAGAGAAAATGGAGACTCAAATTCAAAATAAAAATTACATAAGTAAAAGAAAGGCCCTTCACGGAGGGAAGTAGGGATTTGTAGAGGTGAAAGTGCAACTATCCCTGGGTGGTTTTGGTAATGATTTACAACATATAGCTCATTGAACTAATGCCATATCAAGATAAATATTTCAGGAAAGTTCAATGATTGGCATGGCATGGATAAGGATTGAGGACCCCTCAAAAGGCTAAGGATAAAAGATTGGCTCAATCTCTAAATTCCAAGACTCTACATTCTCTATTTTAGTGACCCAAGATCACATTGAGTCTATAGGAAATTCAATGCTATTAAAAGGGGATGAGGAGTTGCTTAATGGCTTGCTTTCTCAAAATGCCTAATGATATGCTCCAAAGCCCTCAACCACTTTATCATATCCACATATGTCCAAAACCAAAAGTCAAACTCGGCCCCACCGATTCGATCCATTCGGCGCCATCGAGTTCATTTGACATAGCCACTGCCAGAAACCCTAGTATTTTCGGTCCCACTGATAGGGATCTCGGTCTCATCGAGATGGGGTTGCAAACTCCCTGTTTCCCTTCGTAACAATTCGGTCCAACCAAAATGAGCGATCGGTCCCATCGAGTCTGCAATGCAAACTCTCTGTTTTTGACTCAATTTATTTTGCAAAACCTCTGTACTTTGTGATGCTCATCTACTCTACCTCATCTACAACCTATTCACAGGGTCTGCTGACAGTTTTCCTGCAAGATGTCTAACCAGAGTGACAGCCAGAACATGTCTTAACAGCAAGAACAGTTGAGTGAGGGCACTATTCCCTCCAGCAGCTATGATGAGGGCAGCAGGAGCACACCTAGTAACTTGCCCAAGGCAGCTACTAGAACAAGGAAGAATAGAAATTCTGATTCATAGGATGAGGACTATATTGCAGCTGAGGATGAGGCCACTTCCAAGAAGAAGGTGGTGAAGAAGGAGTTTGACACTGCCGCTTCAACCAAGCCAGGGTTGAACAGGAAGGCACCAGCCAAAAGAGTTCCTATGTCTAATTCCAGAGCCTCCACTCAAGAAACTTTGGGATCTGAACCTAAAGAGAAGGGAAAAAGAGGAAAGAGAGGGTCAAGAAGACCACTGCCAGGATCATTGGAAAACCCTCTATGATGAGAGACTTTGATGAGGAAGATAAAGAGGAAGAGGATGGTGCTCCAGCTCCTAAGGCTCAGAAGCTCATGAGAGATGCTATTAAGTCAGGGGCTGCTCCTAAGCCCAAACTTGCTCCCAAAGCTGCTACTGCAACCACAAAGACTGCACCCAAGAGCATGCTACATCTTGAGCTTGCGTTGGTTTTCGTTGAAGAGGAAAGGGTGATGCAGCACAGTAGCGTAAGTATTTCCTTCAGTTTTTGAGAACCAAGGTATCAATCCAGTAGGAGGCTCCTCACAAATCCCACACACCTACACAAACAAAACAAGAACTCGCAACCAACGCAATAAAGGGGTTGTCAATCCCTTCACGGCCACTTGCGAAAGTGAGATCTGATAGAGATAATATGATAAGATAAATATATTTTTGGTATTTTATGATATAGATTGGAAAAGTAAAGATGCAAAAAAAAGTAGATTGAAAGCTTATATGATAAGAGATAGACCCGAGGGCCATAGGTTTCACTAGTGGCTTCTCTCAAGATAGCATAATTATTATGGTGGGTGAACAAATTACTGTCGAGCAATTGATAGAAAAGCGAATAATTATGAGATTTTCGAGGCATGATCATGTATATAGGCATCACGTCTGTGACAAGTTGACCGGCTCCTGCCTGCATCTACTACTATTACTCCACACACCGACCACTATCCAGCATGCATCTAGAGTATTAAGTTCATGAAGAACAGAGTAACGCATTAAGAAAGATGACATGATGTAGAGGAATAAACTCATGCAATATGATATAAACCCCATCATTTTATCCTCGATGGCAACAATACAATACATGCCTTGCTGCCCCTACTGTCATTGGGAAAGGACACCGCAAGATTGAACCCAAAGCTAAGCACTTCTCCCATTGCAAGAAAGATCAATCTAGTAGGCCAAACCAAATTGATAATTCAAAGAGACTTGCAAAGATAATTTAATCACACATAAAAGAATTCAGAGGAGATTCAAATATTTCTCATAGATAAACTTGATCATAAACCCACAATTCATTGGATCTCGACAAACACACCGCAAAAAGAGTTACATCGAATAGATCTCCAATAAGAGGAAGGAGAACTTTGTATTGAGAATCAAAGAGAGAGAAGAAGCCATCTAGCTAATAACTATGGACCCGGAGGTCTGTGGTAAACTATTCACAACTCATCGGAGAGGCCTTGGAGTTGATGTAGAGGCCCTCCATGGTGGATTCACCCTTCGGCGGAGCACCAGCGACGGCTCCAAGATGGGATCTGGCGGATACAGAAGGTTACGGTGGTGGAAATAGTTTTTTGTGGTTGCGTCTGATAGTTTCAGGGTACATGGGTATATATAGGAGGAAGGAGTACGTCGGTGGACGCTCGAGGGGCCCACGAGGGTGGGGGGCGCGCCCACCTGTAGGGGGCACGCCGGGCACCCTCGTGGACGCCTTGCTTGTTTCTTGACTTGCACTCCAAGTCCTCTGGATCACGTTTGTTCCAAAAAGATCGCTCCCGAAGGTTTCATTCTGTTTGGACTCCGTTTGATATTCCTTTTCTTTGAAACACTAAAATAGGCAAAAAAACAGCAATTCGGGCTGGGCCTCCGGTTAGTAGGTTAGTCCCAAAAATGATATAAAAGTGTGAAGTAAAGCCCATAAACATCCAAAACAGGTAATATAATAGCATGGAACAATCAAAAATTATAGATACGTTGGAGACGTATCAAGCATCCCCAAGCTTAATTCCTGCTCGTCCTCGATAGACGAAGAATATAGCTCAAAGTAAAGTTACCGATAGACGAAGACGAAAGAGGGGATGCCTTCCGGGGCATCCCCAAGCTTAGGCTTTTGGTTATCCTTGAATATCTTGGGGTGCCAAGGGCATACCCAAGCTTAGGATTTTGCCACCCTTTATTCCATAGTCCGTCAAATCTTTACCCAAAACTTGAAAACTTCACAACACAAAACTCAACAGGAAATCTCATAAGCTCCGTTAGTGCAAGAAAAGAAAAACCACCACATAAGGTACTGTAATGAACTAATTTTTTATTTATATTGGTGTTAAACCTACTGTATTCCAACTTATCTATGGTTCATGCCCCTACATATTAGCCATAGATGCATCAATATAAGCAAACAACACACTAAAAGCAGAATCTGTCAAAAACAGAACAGTCTGTAGAAATCTGTAACTTTCGAATACTTCTAGAACTCCAAAAATCCTACCAAAATAGTACGTCCTAGGCAATTAGTCTATTGATCTACAGAAAAATGAATCAATGCAAAAGCACGTTTCTGTAATTTATTGAATTTTTTCTCGTGAGCGCAAAGTTTCTGTTTTTCAGCAGAATCAAATTAACTCTTACCATAGGTTATCCTATAGGTTCTACTTGGCACAAACACCAATTAAAACAAGAAAACACATCTAAATAGAAAGTAGATGCAAAATTTATTACTAAACAGAAGCAAAAACAAAGAAACTAAAATAAAATTGGGTTGCCTCCCTACTAGCGCTATTGTTTAATGCCCCAAGCTAGGCATAAAAGCGAGGATAGATCTAAGTAGTGCCATAATAATAAGATAGATCACGAAAACTCATCTCATATTCTATACGTTCAGCAGCAAGTTTTCTTTGAGGCAAGAAAAAGTAATCAAAAGGGCTGAATTTAATGGGACAAAAGTCCCCAAGATCGAGCTCAGGAGGTACGGGTTCCTCCTTTGGCCCTTCATATTGCACAACTAATTCATCATTATAAGCATTCTTTTGGCTGAACTTTGTGAGCCTATACTCAAGAGAGTATCCTAGATCATTGTTTTGAAGAGCAAAATCATTATTAAGTTCGGAAATTCTATCAACTAGGACATTGGTAGGAACCTTTTTTCTAAGATTTTCGTTAAAAGCAACATAGTCCAAAGATTGAAAACGCCTAATTTCCTCTCGATCAAAGAGGATCGCTTCTATGGGAGGACGGCCGGAGTCCACCCTATAGTGTGCAAATATTTCTTTGGCCTATTTTATTATAAATCTAAACTCATGTGCCAAAAGATAGTAGCGACGCGCTTAACAGAAGAATGCTCAATATTAGAAAATTCCAGGAGAATTCTTTGTATGCAAGGACGCATATGCATAAATTGTCTTTCAAGCTCAACTACAAGCATGGCAATAGCATCCGCAAGACTACTAGTTTTATGAAGAATAGAACCACCCATAGAAGGTAAAGCACCGGCACAAGTAAAGAAGTCTTGAATAACCCCTTTTCCAATAATATTACCACTACCAATTCAAATTTTTTTAGTATGCAAGATAGGGGGTTCTTCAGCAGGAGCATCAGAATTTTCCATGTTATCATTATTGTCCATATCGACGATAATCTCCCCAATTTCAGACATAACAACAAACAAAAGCGGGCAAGCGGAAAAGAGAGGAGATTGGGAAAGAGAGGGCAAATAAAACGACAAGGGTGAAGTGGGGGAGAGGAAAACGAGAGGCAAATGGCAAATAATGTAATGCGAGGGAGATGAGTTTGTGATGGGTACTTGGTATGTCTTGACTTGCGCGAAGATCTCCCCGGCAACGGCGCCAGAAATCCTTCTTGCTACGTCTTGAGCCTGCGTTGGTTTTCCATAAGAGGAAAGGGTGATGCAACACAGTAGCGTAAGTATTTCCCTCAGTTTTTGAGAACCAAGGTATCAATCCAGTAGGAGGCTCCTCACAAGTCCCGCGCACCTACACAAACAAAACAAGAACTCGCAACTAACACAATAAAGGGGTTGTCAATCCCTTCACGGCCACTTGCAAAAGTGAGATCTGATAGAGATAATATGATAAGATAAATATATTTTTGGTATTTTATGATATAGATTGGAAAAGTAAAGATGCAAAAAAAGTAGATTGAAAGCTTATATGATAATAGATAGACCCGGGGGCCATAGGTTTCACTAGTGGCTTCTCTCAAGATAGCATAATTATTACGGTGGGTGAACAAATTACTGTCGAGCAATTGATAGAAAAGCAAATAATTATGAGATTATCTAGGCATGATCATGTATATAGGCATCACGTCCGTGACAAGTAGACCGACTCCTGCCTGCATCTACTACTATTACTCCACACATCGACCACTATCCATCATGCATCTAGAGTATTAAGTTCATGAAGAACAGAGTAACACATTAAGAAAGATGACATGATGTAGAGGAATAAACTCATGCAATATGATATAAACCCCATCTTTTTATCCTCGATGGCAACAATACAATACGTGCCTTGCTGCCCCTGCTATCACTGGGAAAGGACACCGCAAGATTGAACCCAAAGCTAAGCACTTCTCCCATTGCAAGAAAGATCAATCTAGTAGGCCAAACCAAACTGATAATTCAAAGAGACTTGCAAAGATAACTTAATCACACATAAAAGAATTCAGAGGAGATTCAAATATTTCTCATAGATAATCTTATCATAAACCACAATTCATCGGATCTCGACAAACACACCACAAAAGGAGTTACATCGAATAGATCTCCAAGAAGAGGAAGGAGAACTTTGTATTGAGAATCAAATAGAGAGAAGAAGCCATCTAGCTAATAACTATGGACCCGAAGGTCCGTGGTAAACTACTCACAACTCATCGGAGAGACCTTGGAGTTGATGTAGAGGCCCTCCATGGTGGATTCCCCCTTCGACGGAGCGCCAACGATGGCTCCAAGATGGGATCTCGCAGATACATAAGGTTACAGTGGTGGAAATAGTTTTTCGTGGTCGCGTCTGATAGTTTCGGGGTACATGGGTATATGTAGGAGGAAGGAGTACGTCGGTGGACGCTAGAGGGGCCCACGAGGGTGGGGGGCGCGCCCAGCTGTAGGGGGCGTGCCGGGCACCCTCGTGTCCGTCTCGCTTGTTTCTTGACTTGCACTCCAAGTACTCTGGATCATGTTTGTTCCAAAAAGATCGCTCTCGAAGGTTTCATTCCGTTTGGACTCCGTTTGATATTACTTTTCTTCGAAACACTGAAATAGGCAAAAACAACAACAATTCGGGCTGGGCCTCCGGTTAGTAGGTTAGTCCCAAAAATGATATAAAAGTGTAAATTAAAGCCCATAAACATCCAAAACAGGTAATATAATAGCATGGAACAATCAAAAATTATAGATACCTTGGAGACGTATCAGAGGAGTACAAGGAATATACCTGCCGAGGAGAAGAACAAGGCCCCAGTGCCTGAAGTGGAAGAAGAAGAAGTTGAAGCCGAAGTGCTAAGGAAGCTAAAGCCAAAGATTCCACACCATAATGATGCACATCCTGTTACAGAGGACATGAAACTCAGAAAGGATGCAGGTTTAAGACTTTGGAGAAAGAATGATCCATATGCTATCAGTAGGAGAACTGCTGTGGACTACATGTTTCACACTAAAGAACAACAAGATTTCTATGAAACTGTTTTGCTTGACAAGAAGCCCATAGCGTGTGACATGAGATGGGTAGACTGGACCTACATAAGAGAAAATGAAGATCACTTCCCAGGTGTCTTTGATAGCTTCAAGGACTGTGAAGTTGACAAATTTGTTGGCCAGAAGCTCACAAAGTGGAATGATGAGCTGATCATGCAATTCTACTCAACTTCACATTTCTATCCAGATGGCAGAATTGTATGGATGTTAGAGGGTACAAGGTACCAATCTACAGTTGATGAGTGGGCTAGATTGATCAATGCCCCAGAAGCTCATGAAGATGACTTGGATGTCTATGCCAAGAAGAAGAAAGATCATAACTCAATGGCTAGCATGTACAAGGAGATTCCAGATGAAGATCTAGAGACTCACAAGTTTGGCTCAGTGAAGCACTTGCTGTCAGGGTTGCCTACTATCAATACTATTCCGAGGCACACTCTATTGCCAAAATTAGGAGATCACAGAATGATAAGAGGACACTCCATCAACTTGCTGCATATATTTGATGTCCCTCAAAAGTTCAAAGTGATGAGTCTGATTGTGGAAACAATCAAGAGGACAGCTGCAGTTCAGAAGAGGTCTTGTGGGTATGCTCCACAAATTCAGGTGCTTATCAACTCCAAGATGGGCACATGGACATATCTGTTGGAAAAAGAGCATCTATCCCTCAGGCCAGATTCTGAGGACAACACTGTTGTTACGGATGAGAAAGACCCTTCCTCAGTGCAAGCACATGAGAAGAGAGAGAAGGCAAGGGTAGAGAAAGCTGTAAGGATGCCAACAGCTTAAGAGGCATCTCAAGTGTACTTGAAGAGCAAGCAAGATCAGCTTGGATATATGATGAAATCCACCTTGAGTATTGAGAAGGTCTTGGCCACGCTGACTCAAAACCAGGAGAGCTTGGAGAGGATCATTGAGCATAAATTCTATGATCTTGATGTCAAGGTAGCTGAAATTCAGTCAGTGGTTGAGAAACTTCAGGAGGAAGTGGAGGAGAAGAAGGGCAAGTCTACTACAGATGCCTTCACTAGAGTGCCCAGAAGTCAGAGGTCCATTGTAGTGCATGTTCCAGATACAAGAGCTACTACATCTGCACCAGCAGCCACAACTTTAGTGCCACCAGCTCCAGCTTCAGCTCCATCAGTTCCAGCTACTTCAACAGAAGCTTTCGTCCTTGGAGTCATCTCTACACCACCTCATGAAGATCAAGCCTGAGAGACGCATAGCACTATGCATATTTTTCACTTTTTGGTAACTTGTTGGCAAAGGGGAAGAAATATGTATAGATCATAGTCTTCGAGAGAGAGAGAGAGTGTTGCTTTTTGTCTCTCTTTGCGCTTTTTTTGCTTGAACTTTATTGTGTGTTTGCTTGATACACTATGCCTTTTGTGACATACTTGGATGATCATGTGCTACCTTTAATGTGTGCTTGGATGATATTATCTTTCATATCCATCTATGATCTTTCACTTTGCTTGGTGATGAGTGCATGTTTTCAATTTTTATCATTTTGAGCGCTCCACCAAGATGTATGTGACATGGAAGAGTGACCCATGATCCTAACACATTATGCATTTGCAGTCCAAAGAATTTTTTTAAATAATGCACAAATTTAGGGGAAGCTCTTGTTTGTTACATAGCTCTCAAATCGATGATGTATTTCAAACTTATTATCATTTGTCGAAGCTTTGATCTATATGTTGTCATCAATTACCAAAAAGGGGGAGATTGAAAGTGCAACTATCCCTGGGTGGTTTTGGTAATGATTTACAACATATAGCTCATTGAACTAATGCCATTTCAAGATAAATATTTCAGGAAAGTTCAATGATTGGCATGGCATGGATAAGGATTGAGGACCCCTCAAAATGCTAAGGATAAAAGATTGGCTCAAGCTCTAAAGTCCAAGACTCTACATTCTCTATTTTAGTGATCCAAGATCACATTGAGTCTATAGGAAAGCCAATACTATTAAAAGGGGATGAGATGTTGCTTAATGGCTTGCTTGCTAAAAATGCTTAGTGATATGATCCAAAGCCCTCAACCACTTTCTCATATCCACATATGTTAAAAACCAAAAGTCAGACTCGGCCCCACCAATTTGATCCATCCGGCGCCACCAAGTTCATTTGACACAGCCACTGCCAGAAACCGTAGTCTTTTCGGTCTCACCGATAGGGATCTCGGTCTCACCGAGATGGGGTTGCAAACTCTCTGTTTCCCTTCGTAACATTTCGGTCCAACCGAAATGAGTGATCGGTCCCACCGAGTCTGCAATGCAAACTCTTTGTTTCCTTTTTGTACCGCTTCGGTCCCACCAAGACGAGCCAATCGGTCCCACCGAGTTTGCCTGACCAACTCTCTGGTTAGCTTATTACCAAAGTCGGTCCAACCGAGTTTGTGTAATCGGTCCAACCGAGATTACGTTATGCCCTAACCCTAATGATATCGGTCCCACCGAGATGACATGTCGGTCCCACTGAAATTGTCTAACGGTCACATATGAACTGAATCGACCCGACTGAGATTTCTGATCCAATCCTACCGAGTTTAGTGTAATGTGTGTAACGGTTAGATTTTGTGTGGAGGCTACATATACCCCTCCACCCTCTCCTCATCTGCGAGGGAAGCCATCAGATCGTGCGTACACGTCCACTATCCATTTTCTGAGAGAGAGCCACCTACTCATGTGTTGAGACCAAGATATTCCATTCCTACCATATAAATCATGATCTCTAGCCTTCCCCAAGTTGCTTTCCATTCAAATCAGCTTTCCACCAAATCCAATCCTATGCGAGTGAGTTGAGTTTTGGGGAGACTATCATTTGAAGCACAAGAGCAAGGAGTTCATCATCAACACACCATCTAGTACCTTTTGGTGAGTGGTGTCTCCTAGATTGGTTAGGTGTCACTTGGGAGCCTCCAACAAGATTGTGGAGTTGAACCAAGGAGTTTGTAAGGGCAAGGAGATCGCCTACTTCATGAAGATCTACCCTAGTGAGGCAAGTCCTTCATGGGCGATGGCCATGGTGGGATAGACAAGGTTGCTTCTTCGTGGACCCTTTGTGGGTGGATCCCTCCATGGACTCGCGCAGCCGTTACCCTTCGTGGGTTGAAGTCTCCATCAACGTGGATGTACGATAGCACCACCTATTGGAACCACGACAAAAACATCCGTGTCTCCTATTGCGTTTGCACTCTCCAAACCCTTCCCTTTACATTCTTCCAAGTTGCATGCTTTACATTCTGCTGCTTATATACTCTATGAATACTTGCTTGAATTGTGTTAAGATTGCTTGACTTGTGCTAAGTTGTTAAATCTCCCAAGAACTAAAATTGGGAAGTAAGTTTTTATTTGGTCAAGTAGTCTAATCACCCCCTCTAGACATACTTTCGATCCTACATTTGGTATCAGAGCTTTGGTGTTCATAGCCTTTATTTCACAACCTAGGAGAGTACGGCGTCTAGCAAGGGAAATTACCACCGTAGAGGTCCTTACTTTGATGGTACTAATTTTGCTAGTTGGAAGCATAAGATGAAAATGCATATTCTTGGACATAACCCCGCCGTTTGGGCTATTGTGTGTATTGTCTTGCAAGGTGAATTCATTAATGAGAGAGAAGCAAACCGTGAAGCTACCGTGAAAGAGTTGAAGATGCTGCAATACAACGCTCAAGCTTGTGATATCTGATACGTCTCCAACGTATCTATAATTTTTGATTGTTCCATGCTATTATATTACCTGTTTTGGATGCTTATGGGCTTTATTCAACATATTTATATCATTTTTGGGACTAACCTACTAACCGGAGGCCCAGCCCATATTGCTGTTTTTTTGCCTATTTCAGTATTTCGAAGAAAAGGAATATCAAACGGAGTCCAAATGGAGTGAAACCTTCGGGAGCGTTATTTTTGGAACAAATCTGATCCGGAGAGCCTGGAGTGCAAGTCAAGAAAGCTCCGAGGGCCCCACGAGATAGGAGGGCGCGCCCCCCTGTAGGGCACGCCCCTATCTCGTGGGCCCCTCGGGCGTCCACCGACGTACTTCTTCCTCCTATATATACCTACGGACCCCGAAAACATCCAGGGGCACCACGAAACCTAATTTCCACCACCGTAACCTTCTGTATCCGCGAGATCCCATCTTGGAGTCTTCGCCGGCACTCTGCCAGAGGGGGAATCGACCATAGAGGGCCTCTACATCAACATCCTTGCCCCTCCTATGAGTTGTGAGTAGTTTACCTCAGACCTACGGGTCCATAGTTATTAGCTAGATGGCTTCTTCTCTCTTTTTGGATCTCAATACAATGATCTCCCCCTCTCTTGTGGAGATCTATTCGATGTAATCTCTTTTTGCGGTGTGTTTGTCAAGATCCGATGAATTGTGAGTTTATGTTCAGATTTATCTATGGTTATTAATTGAATCTTCTCTGAATTATTTTATGTATGATTGAGTTATCTTTGCAAGTCTCTTCGAATTATCGGTTTGGTTTGGCCTACTAGATTGATCTTTCTTGCCATGGGAGAAGTGCTTAGCTTTGGGTTCAATCTTGCGGTGTTCTTACCCAGTGACAGAAAGGGTTGCAAGACACGTATTGTATTGTTGCCATTGAGGATAACAAGATAGGGTTTATATCATATTGCATGAGTTTATCCCTCTACATCATATCATCTTGCTTAATGCGTTACTCCGTTCTTATGAACTTAATACTCTAGATGCATGCTGGATAGCGGTCGATGTGTGGAGTAATAGTATTAGATGCAGGCAGGAGTCGGTCTACTTGTTTTGGATTTGATATCCTATATACATGATCATGCCTAGATAACGTCATAATTATTCGCTTTTCTATCAATTGCTTGACAGTAATTTGTTCACCCACCGTAATACTTATGCTCTCGAGAGAAGCCTCTAGTGAAACCTATGGCCCCCAGGTCTATCTCTTATCATATTGCTTTCAATCTACTTTTATTTGCATCTTACTTTCTTGCATCTATATCATAAAATACCAAAAATATATTTATCTTATCATACTATCTTTATTAGATCTCACTTTCGCAAGTGGCCGTGAAGGGATTAACAACCCTTTTATTGCGTTGGTTGCGAGTTCTCAGTTTGTTTGTGTAGGTGCGTGGGACTTTTGAGGAGCCTCCTACTGGATTGATACCTTGGTTCTCAAAAACTGAGGGAAATACTTACGCTACACTTGCTGCATCACCCTCTCCTCTTCGGGGAAAACCAACGCTAGGTCAAGACATAGCAAGAAGGATTTCTGGCGCCGTTGCCGGGGAGGTCTTCGCTCAAGTCAAGACATACCAAGTACCCATCACAAACCCATCTCCCTCGCATTTACATTATTTGCTATTTGCCTCTCGTTTTCCTCTCCCCCACTTCACCCTTGCCGTTTTATTCGCCCTCTCTTTCCCCATCTTCTCCGCTCTTTTTCACTTGCCTCCTTTTGTGTGCTTATTTGCTGTTTGACCTTATTGTCATGGAATTGTCACGTCAGATGTCCTCGTGAAAGGACTTAGTTGTGGAGCCATCGCAACTAGGAAGCTTAAAGGGGTTAAACGGGACAAAGGACACGAGAGGGTTTATACTAGTTCGGCCCCTTACGGTGAAGGTAAGGCCTACGTCTAGTTGGGTTGGTATTGATGTTTCGATGACCAGGGAGCGAGATACGCTATGCCTGGCTCTCGATGAGTTGTTTCTTGCCCTAAGCCGCCAGCGGGTCGTCCCCTTATATACACGGGTCGACGCCCTGCGACTTACAGAGTCCCGGCCGGCTCATAAACAATGTCCGGCTCGGTGACTAGTTAAGTCTACCTTATGATACAAGTAATATTATTACAGCGGGTTACTACAATGGGCCTTAAGTCGCCTGCAGGCCTTAAGCTCTTTATGAACCGCCATCTTCATACTTTGTCTTGGGCTTCTCTCTGGTGAGTCCTATTTGCGTAACTCGGCCCCTCCTGGGCGGCTTACACAAATAGTTATATCCCCAACATTAGGCCCCAGATTGATTTGAACCGGTTCATGTCAATCTTAAAATACCTTATGAACCGCCCTGTAGTCTTTTATCTTGCGCGAAGGATTTTAACCCGCCGCGACGTCATCATCTAACTCCGGGTTAAATCTCTATGACGTCATCTTCATTAAAGCTTTATTTTTTTATGCCGTCACATCTTCAACGGATCTTTGTCTTTACTGACCATCCTGAGAATCGAGGCGCCAGAGCCGCTGGATAATGAATGTTATCTCTTCATTTTTTGCGCCCGCCCGGTCAGTCTTCCTTTATAAATAGCGCGACCTAGGTCTTCCCCAGTCGTCTTCTTCCTCTTGCCTCCTCCCGTGCTCTGCCGCTGCCACCGTCGACCCCCTCGTCGTCACCAACTCAGGCGGCTGCATCGACCTGACTCCGACCAGAGATCGACAGCGAACTTCCGCGGCGCATCCGCATCTGTAAGCTCTTCTCATTTCCTTTCTGAGATCTGCATTAGGCTCTTGCCGAGTTCGTCGGTGTTCATCACTGCCCGACGCAAACCTTCTCCAGTTCTTTCCTCCAACGCCCTGTTTAGACCGTAAAAATTACACAGAACTACTGCGGTGCTTACCTGTATTGACCTCGCGTAGGAATAGATCTCATTTCCCTTGCGTAGAACCCCTTTTCGAGTATATGAGCTTCTCTGCTTTGTTTTTAGGTCTAGGAAAATTTCTTTCCAGGGCAATATTTTGATCCAGAGTAATAACTGTCCTCTGTGAAACTTGTCTTCATCACCCGGAAAACCTCCTCTGGTAAATGTCCTGAAATACAACTGTCGAGGTCTCCGGCTTAAATAGATGATACAGAACCTTGACTGCTCCTCATGACCCGGAATTTTTTTGAATTGCACTTGATACTTGTAGCGGCTTAAATATTGTTGCACAATCATCCTTATATCATTAGGCCCCTCATTAAGCCGCCACTTTAATCAAGATTTTCCTCCTGGGTTAAAATTGAACCGGATCTTCTTGTTTTCCATAGGCCAATTGCTGTGATGGATCCTAAGGCTACCAAGGCCCCTGTAACTTGCAATTGGGTTCCATCCACAGTGACCAATAGAAAACTAGCTGAGTTTGTAAAATCTGGGCATTTGCCAAAAAAGGACGTCATGTCGTACCGTGCCCCTGACCCGTCTGAAGAAAAACCTCACCCCAAAGCAGGGGAAGTAATAATTTTTACTGATCATATGAGCCGTGGATTTGCTCCTCCCGGCTCAAAATTCTTCAGAGAGGTTTTGAACTTCTTTGACCTTAGACCTCAAGACATCGGACCCAATTCCGTGTCAAATATTTTCAATTTTCAAGTCTTCTGCGAGGTGTACCTGGGAGAGGAGCCAAGTCTGCTTTTGTTCAGGGAACTTTTTTATATGAACCGGCAAAATGAACGTGCCAACGGGCCCAGCCTTGAGCTTGGCGGTATCTCAATCCAGCGATGGAGAGACTGTCTTTTCCCTTATGCTGAGCTACCGAGTCACCCCAAATCTTGGAACCAGACGTGGTTCTACTATCAGGACACTGCTCCGGCTGATGAAAAGCCTCTGCCCGGCTTACGCGCCCTGCGCCTTGAATCTACTCATCTGCTACCGGACAAGCTGACAACCCTTGAACGCGTGCCTCTTAACTCCACCATCAAGAATATTAAAGCTCTATTGGGAAATGGTTTAAACGGCATCGATCTGGTCTGGGTCTGGGTCACTTGGCGTATACTTCCATTAAGCCGCCGTCCCGGCTTAATGTGTACTTATACTGGAGAAAAGACTGATCCGCAACCCCATAGCCCTGACGACTTACCAGATGACGTGGTGGATGCTACAACCCAGTCACTGCTGAAGGAGGGCACTGTGACGAGCAACGCCTTCGGTTTACTTCCATTTTGCAAGAATAACCCGGCCCCTGCGGTAAGTTATCAATCATAACAAATGTTTACGGATATATGATACCTTTCTTGATACTCATGATTCTTTAATCTTTTCCACAGGCTGGTGATGACTTTTGGAAAGCCAAATATGACCATGAAGCTGCCAAACAAGCCAGAACGACCAAGAAAGCTAAAAGGAAAGCCGCCAAGGTAGGAACCTCGAAGAAAAAGAAACCCAGCGCCTCCGACTTACTCAGATTGGAGGATAGCTCTTCGGATGAGGAAGAGGTAATCTTTAAATTTTCTTAAGTCCCTTGTTATCACCTGTCTGACATTTTATCCGTTCAGGAGGATACGGGGAACAGTCGAGCAGCTAATGAAGAGGTAACTATAATCTCCTCCGACTCAGAGCCTTTGCCAAAGCGAAAGACCCGAAGGGTGACCCGGAAAGTAAGATTTTCACATGCACTTGCTTATCAAGATCCTCAATTTATTTTGAAGCAACAACAGCTTGAGAGCCGGAGGCAGACCCGGAACAACAAGGATGCAGGACTCTCTTCCGGCTTACCTGATGTAACCAGGAAATGTCGGACTGAGGTTATCTCCGATTTACACTCTGTCTTACCTTTAGCAGGTTTAATTCGTCAACCTCTCAATTCATCTGACTCCACTTATCAGGAAACCTCCCCTTCTTCTGGTGAATCCATGCAATCAAATATGCCGACTTTCAAAACTGCTCCCGAGTAATGTAAACTTATGCACTTTTTACCTTACCCGTGTTTGCGTATTCATCCTTCTGCTTTTGTTAACAGTATGCAAGTGAAACCGAGCAAGCGGGCAAAGAAGAATAAGCCGTCCGAAGAACCGGTCGTGGCTGAACCGGTGATTAATGCGTCTGCTCCAGACAGCGCTACCCATTAGCCGCCGCCTGACCCGGCTTCTGATATTCCAGTGCCGACCTCTGATCCACCTACCGAAGACATTGTCCACACAAGTGACCCGGAGACTCCTAGCCCAGCGAAGAGGAATGACCCGGAAGTTGAGATTGTGAAGTCCCAATTTGTTGAACCAGGGCGGCCTACAGTCCTTGCCAAATGTACTGCCAAGGAAGAATTTGCCCAGCGCCGAAAAGCCAAACAGGACATTACGGATTATACTCACCTAAGCATTGGTGATATAGTCTCAAGCTATCTGAATCAAGTGCATAATAGCCGTGACCTGGAAGTTGACATGGTGAAACAAATACAACATAAATCTGAGGTATAAACTTATACTTTCATCTAAGCCTTATATATACTGTACCATCCCCCAAGTCTATTGCTTATGAACAAATATGCTGTAGACTTAGAAATCTGCTTTTACTTGTTAACTTATCCGGCTTAAAAGAATTTATTTAACCCGGAATAACATAAGGCCTTTAAATTTGCAATACACATTAGTCCCCAAGTGTCAAGTATCCTTACTTGTAAGGTGCTTGAGACTTAATATGCTTGACCCGACAGGATAAAGTTAAAATTTCTTTCAGCATACATTAGCCCCCAAGTGCCAAGTATCTTTACTTGTAAAGTGCTTGGGACTTGAATGTTTACCTTACTAGAATCCTTACCATTACCCAATGTCAATTGTAGGCTGCCATAAGTCAATTTGAATCAGAGCTCGCCGCCCTGAAGAGTCGTCTGGAAACTCAAGAGCTTGAGACACAAAAAGATAACTCCAAATTTGAATTTAGCATCTCTGAAAATGAGAAACTAAAGAAGAATTTTGAGTCGAAAAAGAAAATTTGGGCTGATGAAAAGGCTTCCCTGGTGACCCGGGCTGAGACAGCCAAAACATCTCTTGCAGAAGCAACAACCGAGCTGTCCAACTTAAAACAACAAATATCCCAAATGGCCTTAGCCATCTTTGGTAAGTTATTGTAACACATTTTTAACATGGCAACCGTACAATGACTATTGTAATAATTACTTCCGGCTTACCGTTATGCTTGTGCACATACAGGCTCCAGGAGTGTCAATCTGAAGCAAAACACGTTGATCAAGCTTAAAACTGTTTACACGTTAGTGGAATAGTTATACTCCGGGACACAACATGCCCTGGCCGTTGTAGCTTTATCAACCCCACACCCCGCCTTTTGCAAGATGTTGTGAAGAGCCTTGCCTTTCTACCTCAGCGGATCCAAGACTTAAGGCATTCATCTTCAAGAGCCAGGGCCGTAGCCGCATTGAGCAGGGCAAAAGCATGGCTCCCAGAACTAGACCCGGCAGACCTTGCTCTTGGATATCCGAGTCTAAAGGAAGACAGCAATGCTTTTAATGATCATGACTTCCACGCCTGTGTTAAAGCCATATGTCCGGTGGCCACCCCGATTGGAAACGATACTGACCTCAGCAAGTATGCGTCGGCTTATGATAGTAACAATCGGAAAATCCCAAACGCTCCATATGATCAAATCAGCCTGATCCCTCCAATTTGTAAGCATACTTTTGCCCCTGAAGTGGACCCGGCCGGTTTAATAGATGATGAAGCTGAATTTAAAGCTTTGAGCGGCATTGATTGGGCTTCATCAACTTTCCAGGAAACAACAGCCGACGGAGAAGCGGAGAAGGGTAACCCGGAGCCTTCAAGCCCTCCGAAGGAGTGAATCACCAGGTGTTTGGCCAAAATACAATGCATCACCTATTCAGACTCGGGGAGTCGTGTAATAGGGTAGAAATAACTTCTGAATGCTCATCATGCCTTCGTGCATGCTCTTATCACTTATCGCTTTTCGTAAGCCGCCATGGCTGTATATTTCTGGCTTTTACTTCCTTAGCGTGTTAAATTTTGCTTGCCTTATTCTGCAATCCTTGAATGATCTGCCCGGCTCATATAATGTTCACCCGGTACTTAAGAACCTGGGGTGACAAATATTAAACCGGCAAGACAAAAAACACCTTAAAATGCTTTCCACAAGGTATCAGAATAATCAAAATATTGTTACAGACTCCTGATTCGGATACGATCAGTAAACCGTTCCAAAGGGGTTAAGCTAAGATTTGGATACTGTCATATAGCCCCTAGTGGCGTGGCGATGCCAATCAAGTGGGTATCGACAGCTATGTTCTCTTTGGTTCGAGTACGACCTATGTTTGAACAGGAAGCCCCCAAGTGACCATAGGATTTGTTTAATGACGCTGATTCGTATACGATCCACGTCAGACCTAAAGGGGTTAAGTTGTGATTCAGATATGATCAGGAAGCCCCCAAGTAGGCTTGGCAATTATGCCGATCAAGTGGGTATCGACAGCTATGTTCTCTTTGGTTTGGATACGACCTATGTTTGAACAGGAAGCCCCCAAGTGACCATGGCTAGATTCAGATATGATCATAAGCCGGACCAAAGGGAAAACCGGATTCAGATTTGATCCGGTCCCTATTGGTTGTTTCCACCACCTGTCGAAAAGGACATATACACTTTTTTGAGGGTGAAAAAAGGACAGAGGTCCTGCTTTATTACTTTATATAATATGTACATTGTCTAAAATATATACATCTAAAGAGCCGGTGGCTTAAGTATAATAAGGCCGAAGATGGGCTATATTCCACGGCCGGCGGGTCTCCTCCTCCGATTTACCTGAGTCCTTGTGCTCTCGAATATAAATGAGGTAATATGACCCGTTGTGCAGATTCTTGCTGACCACAAATGGTCCTTCCCAAGGAGGGGATAGCTTGTGCATATCGGTCTGATCCTGGATGAGCCGGAGCACTAAATCGCCTTCCTGAAATGTTCTGCTTTTGACCCGGCGGCTGTTATAGCGACGAAGGTCTTGCTGGTAAATCGCCGAGCAGGCTAGTGCCAAGTCTCGCTCCTCATCCAACAAGTCAAGAGCCTCCTGTCGAGCCTTCTCATTATCAGCCTCAACGTAAGCCGCCACATGGGGTGAATCGTGCCGGATATCACTTGGCAGCACTGCCTCTGCTCCATAAAGCATGAAGAAAGGCGTGTAACCCGTTAATCTGTTAGGCGTAGTGTTGATGCTCCACAGCACAGAGGGCAACTCTTCCACCCAGCAACCCAGAGTCCGCTGTAAGGGGACCAAGAGTCGTGGTTTGATACCCCTTAAAATCTCCTGATTAGCTCGCTCTGCTTGACCATTGGACTGAGGATGAGCAACAGCCGAGACGTCAAGCCAGATATGTTCCTGTTGACAGAACTCTTCCATGGCACCCTTGGAGAGATTAGTGCCATTATCAGTTATGATGCTATGTGGAAAACCAAAACGAAAGATCACCTTTTTGATGAACTGCACCGCTGTGGCCGCATCACACTGACTGACCGGCTCTGCCTCAATCCACTTTGTAAATTTATCCACTGCCACCAGGAGGTGCGGTTTTTATCTTTAGACCTTTTGAAAGGTCCCACCATGTCAAGCCCCCAGACTGCGAACGGCCAAGTAATTGGAATCATCCTCAATTCCTGAGCCGACACATGAGCTCGTCTTGAGAATTTTTGACACCCGTCACATTTGCTAACAAGATCTTCTGCATCAGCATGAGCCGTCAGCCAATAAAAACCATGACGGAAAGCCTTTGCCACCAGAGATTTTGAGCCGGCATGATGACCACAATCCCCTTCATGGATCTGTCGAAGTATCTCTTGACCCTCTGCAGGCGACACACAACGCTGGAACGCACCTGTGACACTGAGATGATGTAACTCGCCATTAACAAGTGTCATGGATTTGGATCGTCTGACAATTTGTCTCGCCAAGGTCTCATCCTCAAGCAGCTCTCCCCGGGTCATATAAGCCAAATACGGCAATGTCCAATCTGGGATGATGTGAAGTGCATCCACCAACTGTGCCTCCGGGTCTGGCACTGCAAGCTCTTCCTCCGTAGGTACCTTGACAGAAGGATTATGTAAGATGTCCAGAAAGGTGTTAGGCGGCACCGGCTTACGCTGAGAGCCCAACCGGCTTAAAGCATCCGCTGCCTCATTCTTCCTTCTGTCAATGTGCTCCACCTGATACCCTTTGAAGTACCCAGCTACAACATCAACTTCACGACTATAAGCCGCCATAAGGGGATCCTTAGAATCCCATGTGCCTGAGACCTGCTGAGCCACAAGATCTGAGTCGCCCAAGCACCTTACCCGGCTTAAATTCATCTCCTTAGCCATCCAGAGACCATGGAGCAAGGCCTCGTATTCAGCTGCATTGTTAGTGCAAGGAAACATGAGCCGGAGCACATAATGAAATTTTTCACCTCGAGGGGAAGTTAGGACAACCCCAGCCCCTGATCCTTCTAACTGCCTGGACCCATCAAAATGAATAGTCCAATACGTATTGTCCGGCTTCTCCTCAGGTGCCTGCAACTCTGTCCAATCATTGATAAAATCCACCAACGCCTGAGATTTGATGGCAGTACGGGGCATATACTTTAAACCATAAGGCCCAAGCTCAATGGCCCACTTGGCGATTCGCCCTGTAGCTTCTCTATTCTGAATGATATCTCCCAAGCTGAGCTCACCACTGTTATAGGGTGACCTTGGAAGTACTGCTTCAGTTTCCGATTTGCCATGAACACACCATAAACAAGCTTCTGCCAATGTGGATACCTTTGTTTAGACTCAATGAGCACCTCGCTGATGTAGTAAACCGGCCGTTGAACCGGATGCTCCTTGCCTGCCTCCTTTCGTTCCACCACTGTGGCTCAGACAACTGTCTCTTTAAATCCTCAAAGGCAGTGTTAGCAGCATCACTCCAGACAAAAGTGTCCGTCTTCTTCATCATCTGGTATAGTGGCAAGGCCTTCTCCCCTAACCGGCTTATGAATCAGCTTAACGCAACAACACGTCCCGCCAGGCATTGAACATCATTGGTACACGCCGGCTTAGCCAGAGAGGTAATCGCCATGATCTTCTCTGGATTAGCTTCAATGCCTCTATTTGACACTAGAAAACCCAAGAGCTTGCCTGCAGGTACACCAAATACACACTTGGCCGGGTTAAGCATCATCTTGTAAACTCGGAGATTGTCAAAGGTTTCTCTCAAATCGGATATTAAAGTTTCCTTTTCTCTGGATTTCACCACGATGTCGTCCACATAAGCATGAACATTGCGCCCAATCTGATCATGCAAATAGTTCTGCACACATCGCTGATAAGTTGCCTGGGCACTCTTGAGCCCAAACGGCATAGATACATAACAGAAGGCCCCAAACGGAGTGATGAAAGCTGTCTTCTCCTGGTCCTTAACTGCCATCTTGATCTGATGATAGCCAGAGTAAGCATCCAGAAAGCTCAAACGTTCACAACCTGCCGTAGCATCAATGATTTGATCAATACGGGGGAGTGCAAAGGGATCGGCCGGGCAAGCCTTGTTTAAATCCGTGTAATCCACACACATCCGCCAAGTGCTGTTCTTCTTGAGTACCAGCACCGGGTTAGCCAACCACTCTGGATGAAAGACTTCGACAATAAACCCGGCCGCTAAGAGCCGGGCCACCTCTTCTCCAATGGCTGCTCGTCTCTCTTCGTTGAATCGTCGGAGAAACTACCTGACCGGCTTATACTTTGGATCAATATTGAGAGTGTGCTCAGCGAGTTCCCTCGGTACACCCGACATGTCAGAAGGTTTCCATGCAAAGATGTCCCGGTTCTCACGGATGAACTCGATGAGCGCGCTTTCCTATTTAGGATCCAAATTGGCACTGATACTGAACTGTTTAGAGGTGTCCCCCGGGGTGAAGTCAACGAGCTTTGTATCAGCGGCCGATTTAAACTTCAACACCGGGTCATGCTTTGTAGTTGGTTTCTTGAGGGAGGTCATATCCGTCGGGTACAGGCCGTCTCAGCGTAAGCCGCGTCGCCTTCTTCGCATTCCAAGGCCACCTTCCAACTCCCATGCACGGTGATGGTGCCCTTGTAACCCGGCATCTTGAGCTGTAAGTAGACATAACACGGCCGAGCCATGAACTTAGCATAAGCCGATCGCCCAAATAGAGCGTGATACGGGCTCTTGACTTGACCACCTCAAACGTCAACTTCTCAGCCCTGGAATCATACTCATCTCCAAAAGCCACCTCTAATTCAATCTTACCAACTGGGTAAGCTGACTTACCTGGGACCACCCCGTGAAAAACAGTGTTGGATGTCCTCAGATTCTTCTCAGTTAACCCCATACGCTGGAATGTCTCATAATAGAGGATATTGATGCTGCTACCTCCGTCCATGAGTACTTTAGTGAATTTATATCCACCAACTTGGGGTGCTACAACCAAGGCTAACTGACCCGGATTATCAACCCGTAGCGGGTGATCCTCCCTGCTCCAAATGATAGGCTGCTCTGACCATCTCAAATAATGAGGGACCGCCGGCTCAACCGAATTTACAGCCCTTTTATGAATCTTCTAGTCACGTTTGCATAAGCTAGTGGTGAACACATGGTATTGTCCACCGCTCAACTGTTTCGGTTGGCTCTGGTAACCCGACTGCTGCTGCGGTTGTCCTCCCTAACCAGCTTGCTGTTGATTATTGCCACCCGGTTGTCCCTGAAAACCAGAATTTCAACCGCCACCCGGCCCATGAAAGCCGCCGGCCCCTGAACCGCCACCAGGTCCATGACCACCATCGAAGAATTGGAATTTTTAAACGCCTTCATGATCGCACAATCTTTCTACAGGCGAGTAGCGGGGTGCTCCCGGGTGCCGTGTTTTGGACAGGGCCCATTGAGTAGCTGCTCAAGAGATGGACCTGACCCGCCGGTTCGAGGCCACTTACCCTTGCGTCTCTGATTGTTACCCTGTGTACTAGCGTTAGCCACAAGCTCCGGACTACCGTCCGCCTTACGCTTATTGCCGCCTTGATTCCCCGGGTTATGCTATTGACCTTTTCCATTACCGTTCCTTTTACCCTTCCCTGTTTACTCATCGTCAGACGCAGGGTCCTTGGTATAATCAGAATCAGCGTATTTGACTAAAGCTGCCATCAGCATTCCCATATCGGTGTAGTCACACTTTAGGCGTCCCAATTTCTGCCTCAGTGGCTCAAAGTTGCAATTTTTCTCCAACATGAGGACTGCAGAGTCGGCATCCATCTTATCATATGAATGAATTATCTCCTTGACCCAGCGTACCCAATGGGTGGTGGACTCACCCTCCCCCTGCTTACAACTTGTCAAGTCCACGATTGACATGGACTGCTTACAAGTGTCTTTGAAGTTCTGGATGAACCGGGCCTTTAACTCCTCCCACGAACCAATGGAATTGGGTGGTAACCCTTTTAGCCAGGACTGAGCCGTTCCATCTAACATCATGGTGAAGTATTTAACCATTGCCGCGTCGCTAATCTCCAACAGCTCCATGGCCATCTCATAGCTGTCAATCCATGCTTCGGGTTGTAAGTCGGCCGTGTAATTCGGCACCTTCCGAGGTCCTTTGAAGTCCTTAGGCAGGCACACGTTGCGCAAAGCCGGTATCAAACAAGGAATCCCACCGGTTCTGGTGGCTACTCCCAACTCAATAGAAGTCGTTGGGTACTCCGGGATGTCCTGATGAGCCGTCAGCTGAGCCGCCTGTTGAGCCGCCCGCTCGTTCTCCTGACGTATTCGGTCTTGCACCGGGTTATAGCCCCCATGTTGGTTACGGCGTTGGGCATTGCTTGATAAAGCTTCGGACTCCATGTGCCTGCTGTAACTCGGGCTCTGGTTCTGACGAGGCGGCGCTAACCAAGGCGGAGGGGTTGAATGAATCCTATCCCGGCTGTAAGAATAGGTCTCCTGCTGAGCCAGGGCCGTCTGAACAAGTTCCCTGATCCTCCGGGTTTCCACTGCTGTTGGATCATCACCGTCCACCAAAAGAGCTGCTAAACACGCTGATGCCACGATTAAATTCTCCATGGGGTTGGAAAAGTGACCCTCCGGTATTGGTACATAACGCGGCGGTGCCATGCTCATATGAGGAGGTGGCATCTCCTGACGCTGAGCCGGTCCTCCCGCTCCGGGTGTCATAAATTGACTGGCATTGGGCGGGTTACTTGGGCCGGCCCCTGGTGTGGCAAAAAGAACCCTAGGATCGTAATTCGGAGGCAACCGAGATTGGGCCTTCTGGTGTCTCCTCCTCATTACTTCATTGGACGCGTTTAAACTCATTGTGAGCTGATAAGCCTCTGACTGCAACCGCTATGCCCGGGCGTCGAGAGCCGCCCGCTCTGTAGCTAGCCTAGTATCCTCAGCTGCTAAGGCCTCCTTGGCTTGAGCTATCTCCTCGCGTACCTGTGCTACCTCTGCGTCATGCTCATCTTTGTTTGGAGGAATAACCGTGGCGGTTAGCAAGGTCGTAAGCTTGTCCATGAGGTCTATCAGCACTTGAGCCGGCGGACTCACACGGCCTCCTGCCCCGGCTGCTCCTAACCCGGAAGTAATTGCGACCGCGGCTGTAGAGTTTTGTCCGAGTTGAGTCCCAGCCATAAAGACTCCTGCCCAATTTGGCGGCTCACAGAGGTCCGGAATACTAAGGCCATCGGAACAGCCCCCGAGCGCACCATCTTGAACTTGATACAAAGAATCTGTTGAACCGGTGGATGAATCACCGTCAGAGGGGACGACCGTCTCACCACCATCTTCAGGGCCTTCAGAAAGCTCTTCTCCGTGGATGCAGCCCACAAAGACACGCTTCATTCCGGGTTGAACTCGGGCGGGTTTCGCACGCTGAGCCATCTCGATGAGGTCGGTGCAGTTGTCCGGCTCAGGCCCCGGCTCACCGATCCGGCCAATGAAGACGTGGATCCCTCCGAAGGGGACCCGGTACCCGTACTCAATTGAGCCGGCGTCGGGGCCCCATCCTTCGTCGTCGATGTAGATCTTGCCGCGACGACTCTTGGTCATCCGACCCACTACGTATCCCTTGAGCCCTTCGAAGTTGCCCTTCAAGAACTCAAATCCACCATGCGCTGGCCCCACGGTGGGCGCCAACTCTCGTGGAATTGTCACGTCACATGTCCTCGTGAAAGGACTTAGTTGTGGAGCCATCGCAACTAGGAAGCTTGAAGGGGTTAAACGGGACAAAGGACACAAGAGGGTTTATACTAGTTCGGCCCCTTACGGTGAAGGTAAGGCCTACGTCTAGTTGGGTTGGTATTGATGTTTCGATGACCAGGGAGCGAGATACGCTATGCCTGGCTCTCGATGAGTTGTTTCTTGCCCTAAGCCGCCAGCGGGTCGTCCCCTTATATACACGGGTCGACGCCCTGCGGCTTACAAAGTCCCGGCCGGCTCATAAACAATGTTCGGGTCGGTGACTAGTTAAGTCTACCTTATGATACAAGTAATATTATTACAGCGGGTTACTACAATGGGCCTTAAGTTGCCTGTGGGCCTTAAGCTCTTTATGAACTACCATCTTCATACTTTGTCTTGGGCTTCTCTCTGGTGAGTCCTATTTGCGTAACTCGGCCCCTCCTGGGCGGCTTACACAAATAGTTATATCCCCAACACTTATGGCTACGCCTAAGGGGCCTGAACACCTTCTCAGAAGGATGGATGAGATTGAATCGAATATTAGAAGCTTTATGAATTTGCAATTTGAGCACAATAATTTCTTTAGAAAAGAGCTTAAGGAACAAAAACGTTTTTTGGGATTTATGAACAAAGAGCTTGATGATATGAATAAAGAATTCTATGGTGTTAACGCTCAAATTACCCGGCTCGAGAATGCTATAGCCAAAATTTCTGACAAGCAAGCCACCTTAGTCAATAAGATGGCCGCTAAACCAGAAAAATTACACGAAAATATTGATGAGGATATTAAAGTTATTGATACGTCTCCTATTAGATCTATGTTTTGCAATATGAATTTTGATGATTATGGGACTGATGATGAATCAACTTTGCCTAGAAGGCGTCCCAAAAATTAGGAGTCTTTAGATCTTAATGCTAAATTTGGTAAAAGAGAGATTGGACAATCCTCAACTTCTAATAATATTGAACCTACTATCTCGGATTTCAAGGAATTTGATTATGATAATTGCTCTTTAAAAGGTTGTATTTCCTTGTTGCAATCCGTTGTTAATTCTCCTCATGCTTATAGTCAAAACAAAGCTTTTACCAAACATATTGTTGATGCCTTGATGCAATCTTATGATGAAAAACTTAATTTGGAAGTTTCTATACCTAGAAAACTTAATGATGAGTGGGAACCTACTTTAAATATTAAAATAAAAGATTCTGAGTGTTTTGCTTTGTGTGATTTGGGTGCTAGTGTTTCCACAATTCCGAAAACTTTATGCGATATTCTAGACTTCCATGATCTTGATGACTGCTCTTTAAATTTGCACCTTGCGGATTCCACCATTAAAAAGCCTATGGGAAGGATCAATGATGTTCTTATTGTTGCTAATATAAATGTGGTGCCCATAGATTTTATCGTTCTTGATATAGATTGCAATCTTTCTTGCCCTATTATTCTTGGTAGACCTTTCGTTAGAACGATTGGTGCGATTATTGATATGAAGGAAGGGAACATTAGATTCCAATTTACTTTAAAGAAAGGCATGGTGCACTTTCCAAGAAATAAAGTCAAATTACCTTCTAAATCTATCATGCGTGCTACTTATGAATCAAGTGCCAAAGATGACACTCGTTAGATCTATCCTTGCTTTTATGCCTAGCTAGGGGCGTTAAACGATAGCGCTAGTTGGGAGGCAACCCAATTTTCTTTATGTTATTTGTTTTTGTTCCTGTTTAGTGTTAAATTTTGTTTCTACTGTCTGTTTAGATGCGTTTTAATCTTTTGTTTAGTGTTTGTGCCAAGTAGAACCTATAGGATAAACTATGATGATGGTTGATTTGATTCTGCTGAAAAACAGAGACTTTGCGCTCACGAGAAAAAAAATCAATACATCACAGAAAAGAGCTTTTGCATTGATTTTTTTTCTGCTGATCAATAAACAAAATTTCCAGTACTTCCTATTTTGGTAGGATTTTTAGAGTTCCAGAAGTTTGCGTTAGTTACAGATTGCTACAGACTATTCTGTTTTTGACAGATTCTGTTTTTCGTGTGTTGTTTGCTTATTTCAATGCATCTATGGCTAATAAATTAGTTTATAAACCATAAGGAAGTTGGAATACAGTAGGTTTAATACCAAAATAAATAAAGAATGAGTTCATTGCAGTACCTTATGTGGTGGTTTTGTTTTCTTTCACTAACGGAGCTTATAAGATTTCCTGTTGAGTTTTGTGTTGTGAAGTTTTCAAGTTTTGGGTAAAGATTTTATGGACTATGGAATAAAGAGTGGAAAGAGCCTAAGCTTGGGGATGCTTATGGCACCCCAAGATATTCAAGAATAGCCAAAATCCTAAGCTTGGGGATGCCCCGGGAAGGCATCCCCTCTTTCGTCTTCGTTCATTGGTAACTTTACTTGGAGCTATATTTTTATTCGCTACATGATATGTGTTTTGCTTGGAGCATCGTGTAGTATACTGGTCTTTGCTTGTTAGTTTACCACAAACATCCTTGCTGTAACACACCTTTTTGGAGAAGCCTATTTGATTAGAATTTGCTAGAATACTCTATGTGCTTCACTTATATCTTTTGAGCTTGATAGTTTTTGCTCTAGTGCTTCACTTATATCTTTTAGAGCATGGTGGTGGATTAATTTTATAGAAATTGCTAGTCTCTCCTTATATTATTTTGAGAGTCTCTTAGAACATCATGGTATTTGCTATGGTTTTAATTTTGTCCTAGAATGATGAACATCCAAGTTGGGTATAATAAAAACTATCATAGAAAGTGAATTGGATGCTATGATCAATTTGATGCTTGATAATTGTTTTGAGATATGGAGGTAGTAATATTAAAGTCATGCTAGTTGGGTGATTATGGATTTAAATAATGCTTGTGTTGAAGTTTGTGATTCCTGTAGCATGCACGTATGGTGAACCGCTTTGTGATGAAGTTGGAGCACAATTTTATTTAATGATTGTCTTCCTTATGAGTGGCAGTCGGGGACGAGCGATGGTCTTTTCCTACCAATCTATCCCCCTAGGAGCATGCGTGTAGTGCTTTGGTTTTTGATGACTTCTAAATTTTTACAACAAGTATATGAGTTCTTTTGATTAATGTTGAGTCCATGGATTATACGCACTCCTTTAACCCCTCCCTTATTGCCAGCCTTTCTTGTATCGTGCAACTTTCGCCGGTACCATACACCCACCATACTCTTTCCTAAAAACAGCCACCATACCTACCTATTATGGCATTTCCATAGCCATTCCGAGATATATTGCCATGCAACTTTCCACCGTTCCGTTCATATGACACACATTACTTTTGTCATATTGCTTTTTGCATGAACATGTAGTTGACATTGTATTTGTGGCAAAGCCACCGTTCATAATTCTTTCATACATGTCACTCTTGATTCATTGCATATCCCGGTATACCGCCGGAGGCATTCATATAGGGTCATATTTTGTTCTAAGTATCGAGTTGTAATTGTTGAGTTGTAAAAAATAAAAGTGTGTTGATCATAATTATTAGAGCATTGTCTCAGTGAGGAAAGGATGATGGAGACTATGATTCCCCCATAAGTCGGGATGAGACTCCGGACGAAAAAAAAGGCCATAAAAAAAGAAGAAAAGGCCCAAATAAAAACAAATGAGAGAAAAAGAGAGAAGGGACAATGCTACTATCCTTTTACCACACTTGTGCTTCAAAGTAGCACCATGATCTTCATGATAGAGAGTCTCATATGTTGTCACTTCCATTTACTAGTGGGAATTTTTCATTATAGAACTTGGCTTGTATATTCCAATGATGGGCTTCCTCAAAATGCCCTAGGTCTTCGTGAGCAAGCAAGTTGGATGCACCCCACTAGTTTTCTTTTGTTGAGCTTTCATATATTTATCTATGGTTATTAATTGAATCTTCTCTGAATTCTTTTATGCATGATTGAGTTATCTTTGCAAGTCTCTTCGAATTATCGGTTTGGTTTGGCCTACTAGATTGATCTTTCTTGCCATGGGAGAAGTGCTTAGCTTTGGGTTCAATCTTGCGGTGTTCTTACCCAGTGACAGAAAGGGTTGCAAGACACGTATTGTATTGTTGCCATTGAGGATAACAAGATAGGGTTTATATCATATTGCATGAGTTTATCCCTCTACATCATATCATCTTGCTTAATGCGTTACTCCGTTCTTATGAACTTAATACTCTAGATGCATGCTGGATAGCGGTCGATGTGTGGAGTAATAGTATTAGATGCAGGCAGGAGTCGGTCTACTTGTTTTGGATTTGATATCCTATATACATGATCATGCCTAGATAACGTCATAATTATTCGCTTTTCTATCAATTGCTTGACAGTAATTTGTTCACCCACCGTAATACTTATGCTCTCGAGAGAAGCCTCTAGTGAAACCTATGGCCCCCGGGTCTATCTGTTATCATATTGCTTTCAATCTACTTTTATTTGCATCTTACTTTCTTGCATCTATATCATAAAATAAGAAAAATATATTTATCTTATCATACTATCTTTATTAGATCTCACTTTCGCAAGTGGCCGTGAAGGGATTAACAACCCCTTTATTGCGTTGGTTGCGAGTTCTCAGTTTGTTTGTGTAGGTGCGTGGGACTTTTGAGGAGCCTCCTACTGGATTGATACCTTGGTTCTCAAAAACTGAGGGAAATACTTACGCTACACTTGCTGCATCACCCTCTCCTCTTCGGGGAAAACCAACGCTAGCTCAAGACGTAGCAATATCCTCTTCAATGGATTGTGCCCCGAAGAATTCAACAAAATCAGCCGCCTTGAGAATGGAAAGGAAATTTGGGATACTTTGATTGATATGCACGAAGGTACCGACTCCATCAAGGAATCCAAATTGGATGTGCTTCAAAATCAACTTGACAAGTTCAAAATGAAGATGGTGAAGGTGTCGCTAAAATGTACTCTAGGCTTGCTCTCATCACAAATGAGATTGCCGGCTTAGGAAGTGAAGAGATGACCGACAAATTCATCATCAAGAGGATCCTAAGAGCCTTGGATGGAAAATATGATACCATGTGCACATTGATCCAAATGATGCCCAATTACAAAGATCTCAAGCCAACGGAAGTCATTGGAAGAATTGTTACTCATGAGATGTCACTCAAGGATAAGGAAGAGCTTCACAACAAGTCAAGTGGTGCTTACAAAGCCTCATGTGATGCTCCTACATCATCAAGTGAGAAACAAACCTTCAATGAGGAATTGAGCTTAATGGTGAAAAACTTCAACAAGTTCTACAAGAGTAGAATCAAGGAAAGAAGCTCCAAGTCAAGGTCCTACAATGACAAAAGATCTTCGAGTCGTGAACGTAGTTGCTGCAATTGTGGAAGACCCGGACACTATTCCAATGAGCGCACAACTCCTTACAAAAGGAGAGAAGATTCACCAAAAAGGAGAAGTAGAAGAGAAGAATCACCACCAAGAGAGAGGAGGAGTAGAGATGATCACTATGAATTAAGAACCTCCTGGAGAAGCAAGGACTCGGAAAGGAAGGACAAATCATCAAAGAGCTACACAAAGCAAAGACATCAAGCTCATGTTGGTGAATGGGTATCCGGTTCCGACTCCGACCATCACTCCGAGAGAAGCTATCACTCCGACTCCGAATATACTCAAGATGAAGGTGTTGCCGGTCTAGCACTCGTGTCAACCAACTCCTACGACATATTTGACTCACCAAATGATGGAAATGGAAGATGCTTCATGGCTAAAGGCCCACAGGTATCACACCCGGAGTATGTTGATTTCAATAGTGATGAAGATGACTTGTTAGTTGATGATGATTTACTTGTTGACAACTCTAGTGATGAATACTATGATGACACGTCCATTAATCATGCTAATCAAGATAAAATGAATGACAATGATAAGGATAAGATTGAGCGTCTAACTAAAGAACTAAACACTCTTAAGTTAGCTCATGAACCTACCTTGGAAGGTCATCGAGAACTATGAAAGACTCATGAGAAGTTATGCTTTGAAAAGCTCAACCTTGAGCAAGAGCATGAGTTTTTAAAGGCAATCAAAGATGATCTTCGCAAGAAAAGTTCTTCTTACATTGCCAAGCATTTACTCTTATCTACTTAAATGCCACAAGTCAAGTCTAGTAACAAGAGTAGGAAAGATTCTTCTTCTAGTAATACCAATGATCATGCTAAATCCAATGCCGTTGCTTCTAGTAGTTCTCTTGATTCCACTAATGATTCTCTTATCCAAGTTGCACTTGAGCGAAGAAGATCAATACCCCAAGACGAAGTTTGTTCTCCAACAAGAGAAGTATGATCCTACTTCTTTCAAGGGACACAAGCTCAAGATGATCTTCCATCACAAGACCACAAGCAAAATGACAATGACAAGCTTCAAGAGGAGATTGATGCATTTCAACAAGCTCCCAAGGCCTTGGTCAAGTGGGTTCCCAAGACTATATCAAGTTCTACTTCATCAAGTTCCAGTACTACGCAAAGGATTCCCATCAAGATGATGTGGATCCCAAAGAAGAAGAACTATAGAGTTCTTGAGGGTGACTCCACCAACATTCTTCACTCACATCATTTTGGCAAGGACAAGTGCAATCAACTTTCACATCTTGCACTAGTTCAAGGAGTCACAAACCCTCTTGTTGGTAAGACAAGGGACAAGGTAACCTAATGCTTTCATGGACATCATCTTGTGTGTGCATAACTCAATGTCTATGGATATCCTCGTTTGTTCCTTGTGGGACTAACCCATGTAGGTATTGAAAGTGCAACTCACTCCAATGGATTACTTCAAATGATCTACAACAACATTGCGTATCCACATCTTCAACACTTACATGAAGTCATCATCGACAAAACCCAATGTTAGTTCATCCCTCTTAAGGGGGGATCTCACATCTAGGGGGAGCTCTACTCTAAAGAATTGAGCTAAAGCAACTCTAATGATGTGAACACAACAATGCTTTATGTAAAAGTGGTAACCCCACTTGTGCTTTAACAATGAGTATGACCTATGATCAAATGTTCTCATTTGACTCCTAAGTAAATATACTCATATATAGATGACCTAGTCATCGCCAATTGCTTGATAGATGCTAGTATTGGCTGTGCATGCTTTGTCACATATTTCATTTTCCATTTTATTGTGTGAGCATGTCGTTTGCATATTTTATTCATTCGAGGACATCCACTTGTTGTTTTGTATGTTTGGCATCTTTTTCTTTTGCCAAGTGGATGGACAAGAATGCCTAAGAACCTTCTCTAGCTATCTATGCTTTTCTCATCTCAAACTCTATTCATGCTACATCACAAAGTTTGATCAAGTCAGATTCAAACCACTCCGTGTGAGGAGCACTCGGAGTCCCTGATTTGTCATAGACTTAAACTTCCAAAACCTCTTTGTGCATTTCGGTCTGACCGAGAAATCCATTTCGGTCACACCGAGTTCATGAAGTTGATCTAGGTTTTCATCGCAGTGCAACTGATTTGAACACTTCGGTCACACCGAGTTGCAGCATCCGCTTGCGTTTCTGCAATCTCGGTGCCACCGAGTTGTTCCACTCGGTCACACCGACAGGGTCAGGATATATATACCCACGGGTGAGATTTTGGAAATTACTTCAAATCCTCTCAGCCCGCGCATGTCCTGCTCTGCCCCCTTGGGTCTCCGAATCGTCTTCTCCCCGCCAACGACCTCCCGCTGCTGGAATCTTCCGCTGTCGATGGATTCTACTCCACCGTCGCCGCCGTAGCGAACACTCATCGTTCTAGGGTATGTGTTCGACCCCTTGTGCTGTAATTTTCACTCCTATTGCTAGCACAAGGTCAATGCCATGTTTCTTGCCACGAGTGAGATTAATCTATCCAGCTAAATCTTCCTTAGGTCTAGATTGACTCAAAAAATTTAGGGTTAGCTCTCCACAGAACTCATCCCGGACCGACCGAAATGTAGAAATCGGCCTCACCGATTCGGCTTAGGCCATTGCACATGCGCTTTTTGGTCTGAACGAAACGTGCAGACGGTGTGACCGAGTTCAGGATTCTGTGAAACCGTAGGAATCTCGGTGCCACCAAACTGTGACTCGGCCCATCCTAGATCACTAGTTTAGGTTCCAAGTGTTGCTTCGGTATCACTGAGTTTGTCAATTCGGTAGCTTCGAGATCACTTCTGTAGAGAACTAAAACTAAGTTTTTGACTCAATTTGTTTTGCAAAACCTCTGTACTTTGTGATGCTCATCTACTCTACCTAATCTACAACCTATTCACAGGGTCTGCTGATAGTTTGCCTGCAAGACGTCTGACCAGAGTGACAGCCAGAACATGTGTGAACAACAAGAACAGTTGAGTGAGGGCACTAGTCCCTCCAACAGCTATGATGAGGGCAGCAGGAGCACACCTAGTAACTTGCCCAAGGCAGCTACTAGAACAAGGAAGAAGAGAAATTCTGATTCAGAGGATGAGGACTATATTGCAGCTGAGGATGAGGCCACTTCCAAGAAGAAGGTGGTGAAGAAGGAGTTTGACACTACTGCTTCATCCAAGCCAGGGTTGAACAGGAAGGCACCGGCCACAAGAGTTCCTATGTCTAAGTCCAGACCCTCCACTCAAGAAACTTTGGAATCTGAACCCAAAGAGGCTGCTGCAGAAGGGAAAAAGAGGAAAGAGAGGGTCAAGAAGACCACTGCCAGGATCATTGGAAAACCCTCTATGATGAGAGACTCTGATGAGGAAGATGAAGAGGAAGAGGATGCTGCTCCAGCTCCTAAGGCTCAGAAGCTCATGGGAGATGCTATTAAGTCAGGGGCTGCTCCTAAGCCCAAACTTGCTCCCAAAGCTGGTGCTACAGCCACAAAGACTACACCCAAGAGGAGTACAAGGAATATACCTGCTGAGGAGAAGAACAAGGCCCCAGTGCCTGAAGTGGAAGAAGAAGAAGCTGAAGCCCAAGTGCTAAGGAAGCTAAAGCCAAAGATTCCAGACCATAATGATAAACATCCTATTGCAGAGGACATGAAACTCAGACATGATGCATGTTTAAGACTTTGGAGAAAGAATGATCCATATGCTGTCAGGAGGAGAACTGCTGTGGACTACAGATTTCACACTAAAGAACAACAGGATTTCTATGAGACTGTTTTGCTTGACAAGAAGCCCATAGTGTCTGACATGAGATGGCTAGACTGGACCTACATAAGAGAAAATGAAGATCACTTCCCAGGTGTCTTTGACAGCTTCAAGGACTGTGAAGTTGACAAATTTGTTGGCCAGAAGCTCACAAAGTGGAATGATGAGCTGATCATGCAATTCTACTCAACTTCACATTTCTATCCAGATGGCAGAATTGTATGGATGTTAGTGGGTACAAGGTACCAATCTACAGTTGATGAGTGGGCTAGATTGATCAATGCCCCAGAAGCTCATGAAGATGACTAGGATGTCTATGCCAAGAAGAAGAAGGATCATAACTCAATGGCTAGCATGTACAAGGAGATTCCAGATGAAGATCTAGAGACTCACAAGTTTGGCTCAGTGAAGCACTTGCTGTCAGGGTTGCCTACTATCAATACTATTTTGAGGCACACTCTATTGCCATAAACTTGCTACATATATTTGATGCCCCTCAAAAGTTCAAAGTGATGAGTCTGATTGTGGAAGCAATCAAGAGGACAGCTGCAGATCAGAAGAGGTCTTGTGGGTACGCTCCACAAATTCAGGTGCTTATCAACTCCAAGATGGGCAGAGGCACATATCTGTTGGACAAAGAGCATCTACCCGTCAGGCCAGATTTTCAGGACAACACTGTTGTTATGGATGAGAAAGACCCTTCCTCAGTGCAAGCACATGAGAAGAGAGAGAAGGCAAGGGAAGAGAAAGCTACAAGGATGCCAACAGCTGAAGAGGCATCTCAGGTGTACTTGAAGAGCAAGCAAGATCAGCTTGGATATCTGATGAAATCCACCTTGAGGATTGAGAAGGGCTTGGCCACTCTAACTCAAAACCTGGAGAGCTTGGAGAGGATCATTGAGAAGAAATTCTATGATCTTGATGTCAAGGTAACTGGAATTTAGACAATGGTTGAGCAACTTCAGGAGGAAGTGGAGGAGAAGAAGGGCAAGTCTACTACAGATGCCTTCACTAGAGTGCCTAGAAGTCAGAGGCCTGCTGCAATGCCTGTTCTAGATACATGAGCTACTACATCTGCACCAGCAGCCAAAGCTTCAGTGCCACCAGCTCCAACTTCAGCCCCATCAGTTCCAGCTACTTCAACAGAAGCTTTCGTCCTTGGAGTCATCTCTACACCACCTCATGAAGACCAGGCCTTAGAGACACATATCACTATGCATATTTTCCACTTTTTGGTAACTTGTTGCCAAAGGGGGAGAAATATGTATAGATCATAGTCTTCGAGAGAGAGAGAGAGTGTTGCTTTTTGTCTCTCTTTGCGCTTTTTTTGCTTGAACTTTATTGTGTGTTTGCTTGATACACTATGCCTTTTGTGAGATACTTGGATGATCATGTGTTTGATCATATGCTACCTTTAATGTGTGCTTGGATGATATTATCTTTCATATCCATCTATGATCTTTCACTTTGCTTGGTGATGAGTGCATGTTTTCAATTTTTATCATTTTGAGCGCTCCACCAAGATGTATGTGACATGGAAGATGACCCATGATCCTAACACATTGTGCATTTGCAGTCCAAAGATTTTTTTAAATAATGCACAAATTTAGGGGGAGCTCTTGTTTGTTACATAGTTCTCAAAGCGATGATGTATTTCAAACTTATTATCATTTGTCAAAGCTTTGATCTATATGTTGTCATCAATTACCAAAAAGGGGGAGATTGAAAGTGCAACTATCCCTGGGTGGTTTTGGTAATGATTTACAACATATAGCTCATTGAACTAATGCCATTTCAAGATAAATATTTCAGAAAAGTTCAATGATTGGCATGGCATGGATAAGGATTGAGGACCCCTCAAAATGCTAAGGATAAAAGATTGGCTCAAGCTCTAAAGTCCAAGACTCTACATTCTCTATTTTAGTGATCCAAGATCACATTAGGTCTATAGGAAAGCCAATACTATTAAAAGGGGATGAGATGTTGCTTAATGGCTTGCTTGCTCAAAATGCTTAGTGATATGCTCCAAAGCCCTCAACCACTTTCTCATATCCACATATGTCCAAAACCAAAAGTCAAACTCAGCCCCACCGATTTGATCCATCCAGCGCCACTGAGTTCATTTGACATAGCCACTGCCAGAAACCGTAGTCTTTTCGGTCTCACTGATAGGGATCTCATTCTCACCGAGATGGGGTTGCAAACTCTTTGTTTCCCTTCGTAACATTTCGGTCCAACCGAAATGAGCGACCGGTCCCACCGAGTCTGCAATGCAAACTCTCTGTTTCCTTTTTTTAACACTTCGATCCCACCGAGACAAGCAAATCGGTCCCACCGAGTTTGCCTGACCAACTCTGTGGTTAGCTTATTACCAAAGTCGGTCCAACCGAGTTTGTGTAATCGGTCCAACCGAGATTACGTTATGCCTTAAGCCTAGTGATATCGGTCCCACCAAGATGACATGTCGGTCCCACCCAAATTGTCTAATGGTCACATATGAACTGAATTGGTCAGACCAAGATTTCTGATCCGGTCCTACCGAGTTTAGTGTAATGCGGGTAACGGTTAGATTTTTTGTGGAGGCTATATATACCCCTCCACCCTCTCCTCATTCGCGAGGGAAGCCATCAGATCGTGCCTACACTTCCACTATCCATTTTCTGAGAGAGAGCCACCTACTCATGTGTTGAGACCAAGATATTCCATTCCTACCATATGGATGTTGATCTCTAGCCTCCCCAAGTTCCTTTCCACTCAAATCAGCTTTCCACCAAATCCAATCCTATGAGAGTGAGTTGAGTGTTGGGGAGACTATCATTTGAAGCACAGGAGCAAGGGGTTCATCATCAACACACCATCTATTACCTTTCGGAGAGTGGTGTCTCCAAGATTAGTTAGGTGTCACTTGGGAGCCTCCAACAAGATTGTGGAGTTGAACCAAGGAGTTTGTAAGGTCAAGGAGATCGCCAAATTCGTGAAGATCTACCCTAGTGAGGCAAGTCCTTCATGGGCGATGGCCATGGTTGGATAGACAAGGTTGCTTCTTCATGGACCCTTCGTGGGTGGAGCCCCCCGTGGACTCGCGGAGCCGTTACCCTTCGTGGGTTGAAGTCTCCATCAACATGGATGTACGATAGCACCACCTATCGGAACCACGACAAAAACATCCGCGTCTCCTATTCCGTTTGCACTCTCCAAACCCTTCCCTTTACATTCTTACAAGTTGCATGCTTTTCTTTCCGCTGCTTATATACTCTATGCATGCTTGCTTGAATTGTATTAAGATTGCTTGACTTGTGCTAAGTTGTTAAAATTTGCCAAGAACTAAAATTGGGAAAAGGTTAAGTTTTTATTTGGTCAAGTAGTCTAATCACCCCCCTCTAGACATACATTCGATCCTACAATTGGTATCAGAGCTTTGGTCCCCAATTGCCTTGATTTCCATAGCTTTTGGTGATCATAGCCTTGGTTTCACAACCTAGGAGAGTATGGCGTCTAGCAAGGGAAATTACCACCGTAGAGGTCCTTACTTTGATGGTACTAATTTTGCTAGTTGGAAGCATAAGATGAAAATGCATATTCTTGGACATAACCCCGCCATTTGGGATATTTTGTTTATTGGCTTGCAAGGTGAATTCTTTAATGGGAGAGAACTGAACCGTGAATCTACCGCGGAAGAGTTGAAGATGCTGGAATACAACGCTCAAGCTTGTGATATCCTCTTCAATGGATTGTGCCCCAAAGAATTCAACAAAATCAGCCGCCTTGAAAATGCAAAGGAAATTTGGGATACTTTGATTGATATGCACGAAGGTACCGACTCCATCAAGGAATCCAAATTGGATGTGCTTCAAAGTCAACTTGACAAGTTCAAAATGAAGGATGGCGAAGGTGTCGCTGAAATGTACTCTAGGCTTGCTCTCATCACAAATGAGATTGCCGGCTTAGGAAGTGAAGAGATGACCGACAAATTCATCATTAAGAAGATCCTAAGAGCCTTGGATGGAAAATATGATACCATGTGTACATTGATCCAAATGATGCCTAATTACAAAGATCTCAAGCCAACGGAAGTCATTGGAAGAATTGTTACTCATGAGATGTCACTCAAGGATAAGGAAGAGCTTTACAACAAGTCAAGTGGTGCTTACAAAGCCTCATGTGATGCTCCTACATCATCAAGTGAGAAACAAACCTTCAATGAGTAATTGAGCTTAATAGGTGCTTAATAGTGAAAAACTTCAACAAGTTCTACAAGAGAAGAAGCAAGGAAAGAAGCTCCAAGTCAAGGTCCGACAATGACAAAAGATCTTCGAGTCGTGAACGTAATTGCTACAATTACGGAATACTCAGAAACTATTCCAATGAGTGTACGACTCCTTACAAAAGGAGAGAAGATTCACCCAAAAGGAGAAGTAGAAGATAAGAATCACCACCAAGAGAGAGGAGGAGTAGAGATGATCACTATGAACGAAGAACCTCCAAGAGAAGCAAGGATTCGGAAAGGAAGAACAAATCATCAAAGAGCTACACAAAGCAAAGCCATCAAGCTCATGTTGGTGAATGGGTATCCAGTTCTGACTCCGACCATCACTTCGAGAGAAGCTATCACCCCGACTCCGAATATACTCAAGATGAAGGTGTTGCCGGTCTAGCACTCGTGTCAACTAACTCCTACGACATATTTGACTCACCAAATGAAGGAATTGGAAGATGCTTCATGGCTAAAGGCCCAAAGGTATCACACCCCGAGTATGTTGATTTCATTAGTGATGAAGATGACTTGTTAGTTGATGATGATTTACTTGTTGACAACTCTAGTGATGAATACTATGATGAAACGTCAATTAATCATGCTAATCAAGATAAAATGAATGACAATGATAAGGATAAGATTGAGCGTCTAACTAAAGAACTAAACACTCTTAAGTTAGCTCATGAAACTACCTTGGAAGGTCATCGAGAACTTTAAAAGACTCATGAGAAGCTATGCTTTGAAAAGGTCAACCTTGAGCAAGAGCATGAGTTTTTAAAGGCAATCAATGATGATCTTCGCAAGAAAAGTTCTTCTTACATTGCCAAGCGTTTACTCTTATCTACTTAAATGCTACAAGTCAAGTCTAGTAACAAGAGTAGGAAAGATTCTTCTTCTAGTAGTAACAATGATCATGCTAAATCCAATGCTGTTGCTTCTAGTAGTTCTCTTGATTCCACTAATGATTCTCTTAGCCAAGTTACACTTAAGCGAGAAAATAGTTTATTGAAGGGAATTACAGAGAAGGGTGTCTACAAAAGTCTTGCCGGGAGTAAGCAATTCGAAGAAATTGTACGCAAGCGAGGAAGGCACCGGAAGAATCAAGGTGTTTGTTTTGAACAAAAGTTCAATGCCAATGGAGTTGAATGGGAAGAAGATCAATACTCCAAGACAAAGTTTGTTCCCCAACAAGAGAAGTATGATCCTACTTCTTTCCATGGGACACAAGCTCAAGATGATCTTCCACCACAAGTCCACAAGCAAAAAGGCAAGGACAAGCTTCAAGAGGAGATTGATGCATTTGAAGAAGCTCCCAAGGCCTTGGTCAAGTGGGTTCCCAAGACTACATCAAGTTCTACTTCATCAAGTTCCACTACTACCCCAAGGATTCCCATCAAGATGATGTGGATACCAAAGAAGAAGAACTAGAGAGTTTTTGAGGGTGACTCCACCAACATTCTTCACTCACATCATTTTGGCAAGGACAAGTGCAATCAACTTTCACATCTTGCACTAGTTCAAGGAGTCACATACCCTCTTGTTGGTAAGACAGGGACAAGGTAACCTAATGCTTTCATGGACATCATCTTGTGTGTGCATCACTCTATGTCTATGGATATCCTCGCTTGTTCCTTGTGGGCCTAACCCATGTAGGTATTGAAAGTGCAACTCACTCCAATGGATTGCTTCAAATGATCTACAACAATATTGAGCATCCACATCTTCAACACTTACATGAAGTCATCATCGACAAAACCCAAGGTTAGTTCATCCCTCTTAAGGGGGGATCTCACATCTAGGGGGAGATTTACTCTAAAGAAATGAGCTAAAGCAACTCTAATGATGTGAACACAACTATGCTTTATGTAAAAGTGGTAACCCCACTTGTGCTTAAATGATGAGTATGACCTATGATCAAATGTTCTCATTTGACTCCTAAGTAAATATACTCATATATTGATGACCTAGTCATTGCCAATTGCTTGATAGATGCTAGTATTGGTTGTGCATGCTTTGTCACATATTTCATTTGCCATTTTGTTGTGTGAGCATGTTGTTTGCATATTTTACTCATTCGAGGACATCCACTTGTTGTTTTGTATGTTTGGCTTCTTTTTATTTTACCAAGTGGATGGAAAAGAATGCCTAAGAACCTTCTCTAGCTATCTATGCTTTTCTCATCTCAAACTCTATTCATGCTACATCACAAAGTTTGATCAAGTCAGATTCGAACTACCCTGTGTGAGGAGCACTCGGAGTCCCTGATTTGTCATAGACTTAAACTTCCAAAACCTCTTTGTGCATTTCGGTCTGACCGAGAAATCCATTTCGGTCACACCGAGTTCATCAAGTTGATCTAGGTTTTCATCTCGGTGCAACTGATTTGAACACTTCGGTCACACCGAGTTGCATCAACCGCTTGCGATTCTGCAATCTCGGTGCCACCGAGTTGTTCCACTCAGTCACACCGACAGGGTCAGGATATATATACCCACGGGTGAGATTTGGGAAATTACTTCAAATCCTCTCAGCCCGCGCGTGTCCCGCTCTGCCCCGTCGGGTCTCCAGATCGTCTTCTCGCCGCCAACGACCTCCCGTCGCTGGAATCTGCCGCCGTTGATGGATTCTACTCAACCGTCGCTGCCGTAGCGAACACTCACCGTTCTAGGGTATGTGTTCGATCCCTTGTGCTATCATTTTAACTCCTATTCCTAGCACAAGGTCAATGCCATGTTTCTTGCCACGAATGAGATTAATATATCCAGCTAAATCTACCTTAGGTCTAGATTGATTGAAAAATTTTAGGGTTAGCTCTGCGCAGAACTCATCTCGGACCGACCGAAATGTAGAAATCGGCCTCACCGATTCAGCTTAGGCCATTGCACATGCGCTTTTCGGTCTGACCGAAACATGCAGATCGGTGTGACCGAGTTCAGGATTCTGCGAAACCCTAGGAATCTCGGTGCCACCAAACTGTGACTCGGCCCATCCGAGATCACTAGTTAAGGTTCCAAGTGTTTCTTCGGTACCACTGAGTTTGTCAATTCGGTAGCTTTGAGATCACTTCTGTAGAGAACTAAAACTAAGTTTTTGACTCAATTTGTTTTGCAAAACCTTGGTACTTTGTGATGCTCATCTACTCTACCTCATCCACAACCTATTCACAGGGTCTGCTGACAGTTTGCTTGCAAGATGTCTGACCAGAGTGACAGCCAGAACATGTCTGAACAGCAAGAACAGTTGAGTGAGGGCACTAGTCCCTCCACCAGCTATGATGAGGGCAGCAGGAGCACACCTAGTAACTTGCCCAAGGCAGCTACTAGAACACGGAAGAAGAGAAATTCTGATTTAGAGGATGAGGACTATATTACAACTGAGGATGAGGCCACTTCCAAGAAGAAGGTGGTGAAGAAGGAGTTTGACACTGCTGCTTCAACCAAGCCAGGGTTGAACAGAAAGGCACCAGCCAGAAGAGTTCCTATGTCTAAGTCCAGACCCTCCACTCAAGAAACTTTGGGATCTGAACCCAAAGAGGCTTCTGTAGAAGGGAAAAGGAGGAAAGAGAGGGTCAAGAAGACCACTGCCAGGATCATTGGAAAACCCTCTATGATGAGAGACTCTGATGAGGAAGATGAAGAGGAAGAGCATGCTGCTCTAGCTCCTAAGGCTCAGAAGCTCATGGGAGATGCTATTAAGTCAGGGGCTGCTCCTAAGCCCAAACTTGCTCCCAAAGCTGCTGCTACAGCCACAAAGACTGCACCCAAGAGGAGTACAAGGAATATACCTGCTGAGAAGAAGAACAAGGCCCCAGTGCCTGAAGTGGAAGAAGAAGAAGCTGAAGCCCAAGTGCTAAGGAAGCTAAAGCCAAAGATTCCACACCATAATGATGCACATCCTGTTACAGAGGACATGAAACTCAGAAAGGATGCAGGTTTAAGACTTTGGAGAAAGATCCATATGCTGTCAGGAGGAGAACTGCTGTGGACTACAGGTTTCACACTAAAGAACAACATGATTTCTATGAAACTGTTTTGCTTGACAAGAAGCCCATAGTGTGTGACATGAGATGGGTAGACTGGACCTACATAAGAGAAAATGAAGATCACTTCCCAGGTGTCTTTGGCAGCTTCAAGGACTGTGAAGTTGACAAATTTGTTGGCTAGAAGCTCACAAAGTGGAATGAGGAGCTGATCATGCAATTCTAATCAACTGCACATTTATATCCAGATGGCAGAATTGTGTGGATGTCACAGGGTACAAGGTACCAATCTAAAGTTGATGAGTGGGCTAGATTGATCAATGCCCCAGAAGCTCATGAAGATGACTTGGATGTCTATGCCAAGAAGAAGAAGGATCATAACTCAATGGCTAGGATGTACAAGGAGATTCCAGATGAAGATCTAGAGACTCACAAGTTTGGCTCAGTGAGGCACTTGCTGTCAGGGTTGCCTACTATCAATACTATTCTGAGGCACACTCTATTGCCAAAATTAGGAGATCACAGAATGATAAGAGGACACTCCATCAACTTGCTGCATATATTTGATGTCCCTCAAAAGTTCAAAGTGATGAGTTTGATTGTGGAAACAATCAAGAGGACAACTGCAGATTAGAAGAGGTCTTGTGGGTATGCTCCACAAATTCAGGTGCTTATCAACTCCAAGATGGGCATAGTCACATATCTATTGGACAAAGAGCACCTACCCCTCAGGCCAGATTTTGAGGACAACACTATTTTTATGGATGATAAAGACCCTTCCTCAGTGCAAGCACATGAGAAGAGAGAGAATGCAAGGGTAGAGAAAGCTGTAAGGATGCCAACAGCTGAAGAGGCATCTCAAGTGTACTTGAAGAGCAAGCAAGATCAGATAGGATATCTGATGAAATCCACCTTGAGGATTGAGAAGGGCTTGGCCACCCTGACTCAAAACCAGGAGAGTTTGGAGAGGATCATTGAGCAGAAATTCTATGATCTTGATGTCAAGGTAGCTGAAATTCAGTCAGTGGTTGAGCAACTTCAGGAGGAAGTGGAGGAGAAGAAGGGTAAGTCTACTAGAGATGCCTTCACTAGAGTGCCTAGAAGTCAGAGGCCTGCTGCAATGCCTGTTCTAGATACATGAGCTACTACATCTGCACCAGCAGCCAAAGCTTCAGTGCCACCAGCTCCAGCTTCAACTCCATCAGTTCCAACTACTTCAACAGAAGCTTTCGTCCTTGGAGTCATCTCTACACCACCTCATGAAGACCAAGCCTGAGAGACGCATAGCACTATGCATATTTTTCACTTTTTGGTAACTTGTTACTAAAGGGGGAGAAATATGTGTAGATCATAGTCTTCGAGAGAGAGAGTGTTGCTTTTTGTCTCTCTTTGCACTTTATTTGCTTGAAGTTTATTGTGTGTTTGCTTGATACACTATGCCTTTTGTGACATACTTGCATGATCATGTGTTTGATCATATGCTACCTTTAATGTGTGCTTGGATGATATTATCTTTCATATACATCTATGATCTTTGAGTTTGCTTGGTGATGAGTGCATGTTTTCAATTTTTATCATTTTGAGTGCTCCACCAAGATGTATGTGACATGGAAGAGTGACCCATGATCCTAACACATTGTGCATTTGCAGTACGAATAAATTTTTTAAATAATGCACAAATTTAGGGGGAGCTCTTGCTTGTTACATAGTTCTCAAAGCGATGATGTATTTCAAACTTATTATCATTTGTCGAAGCTTTGATCTATATGTTGTCATCAATTACAATAAGGGGGAGATTTGTCGGGGGTTGGATACGACATATGCCAAATGATGGCTTATCATGGTGGGAGCAAGTAGAACGTCACCGGTGCCTGGAAGCGGGATGACGTGAAGACATGCACGCCGACGGAACTTACCCAGCTTCAGGGCTCTCCTTGGAGATAACACCCCAACTGCTGCTCTGCGGGGTCTCCGCATGATCACTAAGGCAAAGTGACTACAATGGTGCTCCTGGAGCTGTTTTGGGAGGCAGGAGAGGGCAAGGCTAGCTCTCTCCTCCCTGTGCTATCTGGTCTGTCTTTATCTAGGTCCGAACCCTTTGCATGGGTGCCCCGGGGGGTTTATATAGGCCTACCCCCCCGGGGGTACAATAGTAATCCGGCTGGGCGCGGGTCCCAGCCGTCTGTCTCTCAGGCCGCCGTCCTCCCCGCCGGCTTCTGGGGCCCGCCGACTGGCGGGTCCCGCGGATAGGCTTGATACTGTAGCGGCACTCCTGATGACGCAGGCTCAGTCATTGGGTCGTGACAACAGTGCCGCCATCTATCGGGCGATCACTGTCGCCATTCCCCATCCTATCTGGTTAATGGCTCGTGGGGCCTGGGGAGGAGTCGGCTGACTACAAGGAGGCCGACTCCCACAAGTACGTCTTCGGGGCGCTCAGGCCGCCTTCGGCCCACCCACTGACAGGCGGCCCCGCCGCCTTCGGGTCGTACAGGCCGGTGTCGTGGGCACAGTGCGTTGTGCACTGTGGCTGAGGTCAGGGCAGGCATGGCAACAGTGTCGCGCCTCGCCGGAGATCTTCCAGCGATACGGCTCACTGTAGCCATGCCGGCCCTTCATAAGTAGGGGGGAACGGCCACGCCGTGACCGTACCCCACCTCGTACTTCGAGATGAGGGAGGAGTCATGGGCCGACTCTCCATAGTCGGCCTCTCTGGAGGTCGCCAGCTCAGAGTCGGCTTATCTTGGAGTCGCCGTTTGGGACTCGGCTTGTCTTGGAGTCGCTCCTGGGACTCGGCTTGAGGGGCACGGCCTGCCCCGATGTCTTGAAAGGTCCTGGGACTCGGGTTAGCCTACCCGTGGCCCAATACTCCGACAGTAGTCCCCGAAGCTGGTGAAGCCCTGCGGACGCTGCATTGTGGGGCTTCAACAGTTTCAACCTTCCAGGAGCGGACTCTGGAACTCGGCTGCCGTCTTCCCTTGGGCCGACTGTCGAGAGTCGGATGTTTAGCGAAGAGCCGCAGCTCGAAAGTCGCGGCGGGAAACCAGGCGGCGTGCCTGATACGCTTCCCCGCAGCCATCAGGGCGGTCCTATCATGTGGCGCCACGTGGAGAGGGCAGTCTGCCTGCCCACGTGCGCGACGGGACGGGCCGTCAGGTGGGGCCCGCCACTACCGTGCCTCGGCATACGAACGGATCTGTTGCGGCCGTGGATGGTTGGTTTTCCCACGTCGTTACTGCGCGCAGTAACTTCATGGGGTAAATCGTGGGGCGGCGTGGGGCATCGTGCGCAGTTAATCCCACGCCCGCCCCC
>NC_041389.1:665753011-665773925 GCF_002162155.2 Triticum dicoccoides | reverse complement strand
GCACCCTTCTTCCCCGCTCCCCCGCCTCATCTTGCCTTCTCTCTCTCCTGCCTCCGTCGTTGAGCAAGAGCACTCCACACCACGGCGATGAGCTCTTCCTCCGCCGCGGCCCCCGCCGTGCACTCCGGCGTGTGGGACGGCTCGGAGGTAGAAGAGGAACACATCGAGTTCCTCCGCCGGACACGCCGTCTCCCCAGCGCAGACCTCGTGCGCGCCCGCGCCGCGCCGGAGGGGGAGATTCGGCCGGCGCCGGAGGAGGGCGAGCGGGTCATCTTCCGCTCGCACCTCATGCGCGGCCTGGGGCTGCCGACGAGCGGCTTCTTCCGCTCGTTCTTGGAGTTCCACAGCCTTCAACCGCACCACCTCACTCCGAATAGGATGGTGTTGCTCTCCGCCTTCGCCACTCTGTGCGAAGGTTTCCTCGGCGTTCTCCCCACCATCGAGCTGTGGGGAGAATTCTTCTCTTCTAAGCTCGGCACGCACGTCGCCGGCGTGTCGGCTCAGTGCGGCGCCTACATCACGGTGCGGCGCTCGACGGCCGACAACCCCTTTCCTCCCATCACGCTGATCAAGTCGGTGAAGATGTGGCAGCGCTCATACTTCTACGTGAAGAACCTCACCTCCGACGGCGACTGGGTCAACCTGCCGCCTTACAACACCGCCCCCTAACTGGGAGGCTCCCCAGCTGGTCTCACCGAGTCAAGGCGCTGACTCCCGCCGGAGCCGCCGCCGTAGCGCGACTCCGAGTCTTGACGCAGTCGGAGGGTCTCGTCGGGGCCGACTTGCTGGCCGCCTTCGTGGCGCGCCGAGTTCTCCCGCTCCAAGGTCGGCCTCACCTGATCTATCAGATGAGCAGCCTCCGAGACCCGAGTCGGATGAGCACCAAGGAGATGCCCCGCGCGGAGGTGGAAAACATGGTGAATCATATCGCGAACTGCGAGTTCGGGGAGGACTGGCAGTTCGGCAAGGAGCCGTACTCGCGCGACAACCCCCCACCAGTGGTAAGTCGCGTCCCCTTATTGTTTTGTCTTCTTTGCGGCCGACTCCGGCTTCTGACTCTTGTCGGTTTCTTCTAAGCTAGAATCCCCTTATGCAGCCTGCAGCCGGCGCCACGAGACAGCCCCGCGAGTATGTTCTCGATCGTGCGGACAACGACGTCGACGACCCCAACTTGGGGGTGGCGGCGATGGAAGCCGACGCCGAAGGCGGGGGAGAAGGAGCAGAACGCGAGTTCAGGCCCTCGGCCACCTTCGCCGACTGGCCTGACGACGACGCCGAAGGGGAAGTCACCCCGCGCCACCAGCCGAGGGTCGGCTCGTCGGGCGCTGGCTCCTCCGCCGGCCTGGCTGGCCAAGGCGGCGTGAAGAGGCGTCACGCCGGGCCGAGTGCGCCCGACGGCAAATTGAAGAAGTTCAAGGGGGCGGCCGCCGCGACCAAACGGGAGGAGGCGGCCGCGAAGGCCAATTGCTTCTATACGGAAGTGAGAAGGCCGCCGCTAGTCTCTGCGTAAGTCTTTACACCTTTTTATTTTCCTTCGTTGAATCTTGTCCGAGTCTTCTTTTATACTCCCTCCATTCTTCTTCAGGGCCCCTCTTTCCCTTGAGAGAGTCGCCGTCCCCTCCGTCATGGGGTCGGCAGAGATGTCCGCCAATACTCGGCGGGCCGACCCCGCCGCCGACCTCCGGGAGGCGACGAAGCAAAATGCGCGGGAGAAGCATGAGGAGGAGGAGGCCGAACGTCTGGATAAGGCGGAGGCCGACAGGGCGGCCGCCTCCGCCCAGAAGAAGATGGAGGATGCCGAAGCCGCCCTTGCGGCGAGACAGCGTGTCGAGGAGGCCGCGCGTCGCTGATCGACGATGCTCGTCCCCCCACTATCGTCTGCACCGCCGCCTCCGGAGTTCACGGGGCAGACCGGGGAGGCCGGCACCGAGAACCCCGTCGTGGAGAAGTAGAGCGGCGAGGCTTCTATGTCGGACACTCTCGTGCCGCCACCGCCGCCTCCACCGCCGTCTGGGAGACCGCACGGCAAACAGCCGGTGGGTCCGTCGGAGCCGCCGGTCACGGACGAGGCTGAGGCACGGCTGCTTCTCCAAGTCGCCTCGCCGGTGCGCCGCCGTCTTGAGAGGGCGACCTCGGCGCCGCGACCTCGGGAGACCGGCGCTGCCAGCTCGGCGACCCTAGACGCCGAGGCCACAAGCGCCGCGCCCATCGGGTGGTTGCACGGAGGTGGCACCGGGCCACTGAATCAAGCGCTTCTGGACGTTCAGGCGAAGCTGCGCGCTGAAGCCGACGCCCTTCAAACTTGCACCAGGGCGCATCTGGCAGCGCGGACGGTCGTCCGAGTACGTTTCCTTCTTCTTTTTGATTCTTGTTTTTCTCTGTGGGGGCGCGCCAGCGCACCCACTGGGTGTAGTCCCCGAGTTTCGGGCCGGCTGCTGAGCAGGCGGTTCGGTACTCCCTGTGGCGAGTTCCAAATACTAACTTTGTCTTCAATGACTTATTGCAGGAGTATCACAACCTCCGCGCCACTGCCTTCAACCGCAATGTTGAGGAGTTGAGCAAGCGGGCTGCCGACTTGTTGGAAAGCCGGAGTAAGTTCTTCTTCTTCGCGGGGGCGCGCTGGCGCACCCGCGGGCTGTAGTCCCCGAGATTCGGGCCGACTGCTGAGCAGTCGGGCCGGATCCTCCCGGCGATCTTCTTTGCTGACGACTTATTTGTCTCTTCTTTCGCTCTTCAGGAGCCAACACGGTTCTTCAGGAGCAGCTGGGCGAGGCCAATACCGCCCGGCGTGCCAAGGAGGAGGAGTGTGGCAAGCTTGCCGCGGAGCGCGACTTGCTGGCGGCGCAGCTGGCTGAGCAGAAGGAGCTGCTCAAGAAGGCGCAGGACGAGGCCGAGAAGAAGTAGGCCGCTCTCCTGGCCGAGTTCGAGAGCGAGCGCTCCTCCTGAACTGACAGGGAGGCGATGCTGACCTCTGGCTTCCACGAGATCGAGGATATCGTTGATGGTAAGTTTCTTTTGTTTCTTCGGGCTTCCGACTATGTGTCAGGCCGACTTCTGATTTTTTGACTTGCTTCTTTTTTGTCTTGGCAGGCTTCTTCCCTGGTCACTCGCAGGCAATCCCTCTGGCCATCGAGGCTGCTCGTGAGGCGCGAAGGGCAAACGGTGAGGAGATCGCCGCTAATGCCCCCCGAACCATCGATGAGCAGCTTCTGAGCATTGAAGCCCGTCTTCGTCCGGCTCACCGGCTGATGCGCCGGCTTCAGCGTGCCGGCGCCCAGGCGGTTGCCGCCCTATGGGCAGGCACGCTGGCTCTGCGCACCGCCAGCCGAACTGCCAACTGGCTGGAGGTCCTGCCGACCGTCTTGAGGCCTGGAAGGGCTCCTCGGCCCGGGCCGGAGCGCGCCGGGCCTTGGAGTTCGTCAAGGCGTGGTATCCAGGGCTGGACCTGGACCATCTGGCCGCGTTCCGGTCAGAAGCCCAGGCCAAGCTGAAGGCCGTGGAGGGCGCCCTTATCGAGCGTGCGGCGGCCATCGCCGAGTACACGGACACCAGTGTCTTCTTCCCCGAGCGGGCTGAAGGCGGCGAGGAAGTGCCGCCAGAGTGGTTCGGGATGAACCCGAAGTATGGTGAGGACTCGGCGAAGGTGATCGACTCCAGCACCAAGGAGGAGGACGAGGCGGAGGACGAAGGCGAGGCAGAGGTGCCAGAAGACGGAGCAGGCGGCCAGCCTCAGCTCGACCGCACCTCCAGCAACGAGCCGTGTCGAGAGAAGGCGACTGCCGCCGGAGGCGATCAAACTGAGACTGCCCAGCCGACAGCCCCGGCGCCTGACACCGCCGCCTCTTCCGATCCTCCGATCCCAGATGCCGCCTCCTAGGCTGCCTTTTTCGCCTCTGTTTGTCTGTCTTAGTAATCTTTTGAAAACTTTGTTTGATTCGAACAATTCCACCCGCGGGGTGTATCTTGAACTTCTATTCGAAGATTCGGCCAAGGGCCTATGTAAATATTTATTCGATTTCCGTCTTTCCTTGCTTACTACTCTTTAGGCTTTTCCCTTTGCCGCCTTCCTTTAGTCGCTGCCTTGCCAGTCGGACAGCCGCTCTGCAGACTGTCGCTGGGTCAAGTGCTTGGCTACTTCGGGAAGGCAAGTACTTGGCCGTTTAGAGTTTCTTTAGCAAGTCGGATAGAAAGCGACAGGCCGACTGCCCAAGAGTCGGCCGTCCTTGATAGAGGCTAATAAAGGCGGCAAGCCGGCTACTCATGAGTCGGCTTTCCGCTTCAGAAATGCTGGAGGCCGTCTTACGCTATGTTCGTGCTTTAGGTCCTTAGCCATTTTTCGTGTGGGCGCCCATTCTTCCTCACTCCTGCCCGCCTCACAGTCGCTCTGCTAGCTGCGGCTTTGCCAGGAGGCGGATTGGGCACCGCGCACTACTTGTCTGACTGCAGGAAGCTCCTCATAGCGCAAGGCGGCGAGTCCCCGGGCCGACTAGTCTGGCCCGGTGCCAAGCGTCTTGTAATGAAAGTAATGTACTCGAAGGCATAATTCTTATCATACAGATAACAAAAAGGGCAGTCCCCGAGCTCGTCTCGGGGGGCCCAAAGTCTTAGTACTTTAATACAAAGGGGTAGTGTGATACATACTGCATCAATTGTAAAATCTTCAAAGAAGATTTGCATTCCACGGGCACTCTGTCTCTTTGCCGGAGCATGAACCCTTTGGGGAAGGGCTCATCTCGGATGCGGGGTCCAAAGCAGGGGGGACCCAACTCGTCTTCTTCTTCCAGCGCCAGGGATCGATGGAGTCGGTCGATCCGGTGGCGGGCGTCGTTCTCTCCGACTCCCTCTCGGCGGCCAAGGCGGTTGCCGAGAGTCGGATGTTCCACGGGCGGCGGGGAGACTCGCCTTTCTCTGCGAGGAGGGGGAGGCAGGTAGTCGTCCCGCTGTTCCACCGCTTTGGGGCGGCCGTCTTGGTCGCGCTCGATGGTGATGTGAGTCCGACTGTGGCTGACAGCCGGCTCCTTGTCCTTCTTCCCACGGGCCCCGCCAGTCGGCGTCCGAGACGTCGCACCTTGGTCTCGGCGAGGCGGTGGGTCGTCGTTTTGGCGCTGTGGCGCCTCGGTGCGGCAGCCGGCATCATTCTGCGCGGCAGCCGCGTCGAGGAGCTGCTGAACTCGCTCCATCATTACGCGGCGCTCTTCGCCTTCGAAGTTGTCGAGCTCGTCTGCCGCCGCCTGGGCGGCACGGATATTCTCTGTGGGCGTGGCATACACAGGGTGATCATCCCTGAAGAGGTTGGTGATTGCCACGCCGCGCTGTCGGACCGTGCCTAGGCGGCTAGGCCTGGTCGGAGCCGGCGAGCCGCCTACGGCGCGATCCATCTCGCGTTGGTAAGCTTCTGACAAGCGCCTCATGCTTGCCAGCTTCTTCGCGCCCTCGACCAGCTGAAGGCGGAGCGCCTCCAGCGTCTCGGCGTCGGTGTCTTCTGGAATCGGCGCTGCAAGGCCTCGCAGGGCCGCGTCAAGCGGGTCGTGCGCTCCTTCGCCGGAGCGCTCGCCGTGGTCGAGGACGAGGACCTCAGTGATGGTGCTTCCGCCGCTCCCCGCGTAAGGGAGCGGCTCGTCGTAGACCACCACGTTGGTGGGGAACGCGTCGAGCGACGCGGTGTCGGAGTCGACCAGCATCGGGTCGGTGGATCCTATGGACTCCAGGTCCGCGGCAGGCTCACCGGCGACGTGGAGTTGGTCGAGGAGGCCCGCGAGGAGGCTCTCGGGGACACTCGTGCCTGCATCGGACACAGGCTCATCGGAGAGGCAAACCTCACCGATAAGATCGGCGAGGCAGCTGGCCACACAGGCGATCTCAGCGCCGTGCAGCGCGTCGGCACAGACGCCATCCAGCGTGCCGGGCTGGCTGTGCTCACCGGGGAGGAACAGGGTTCCCGTCCAGAGCAGATCTCCGGACGACGGTGCACCTCGCCCCATGGTGGGCGCCAAATGTCGGGGGTTGGATACGACATATGCCAAAGGATGGCTTATCATGGTGGGAGCGAGTAGAACGTCGCCGGTGCCTGGAAGCGGGATGAGGCGAAGACATGCACGCCGGCGGAACTTACCCAGCTTCAGGGCTCTCCTAGGAGATAACACCCCTACTGCTGCTCTGCGGGGTCTCCGCATGATCACTAAGGCAAAGTGACTACAACGGTGCTCCTGGAGCTGTTTCGGGAGGCAGGAGAGGGCAAGGCTAGCTCTCTCCTCCCTGTGCTATCTGGTCTATCTCTATCTAGGTCCGAACCCTTTGCATGGGTGCCCCGGGGGGTTTATATAGGCCTACCCCCCCGGGGTACAATAGTAATCCGGCTGGGCGCGGGTCCCAGCCGTCTGTCTCTTAGGCCGCCGTCCTCCCCGCCGGCTTCTGGGGCCCGCCGACTGGCGGGTCCCGTGGACAGGCTTGATACTTTAGCGGCACTCCTGATGATGCAAGCTCGGTCATTGGGTCGTGACAACAGTGCCGCCATCTATCGGGCGATCACTGTGGCCATTCGCCATCCTATCTGGTTAATGGCTCGTGGGGCCTAGGGAGGAGTCGGCCGACTCCAAGGAGGCCGACTCCCACAGGTCTGTCTTCGGGGCGCTCAAGCCGCCTTCGGCCCACCCACTGACAGGCGGCCCTGCCGCCTTTGGGTCATACAGGCCGGCGTCGTGGGCACAGTGCATTGCGCACTGTGGCTGAGGTCAGGGCAGGCATGGCAACAATGCCGCGCCTCGCCGGAGATCTTCCAGCGATAGGGCTCACTGTAGCCATGCCGGCCCTTCGTAAGCAGGGGGGAACGGCCATGCCGTGACCGTACCCCACATCGTACTTCGAGATGAGGGAGGAGTCATGGGCCGACTCTCCATAGTCGGCCTCTCTGGAGGTCGCCAGCTCGGAGTCGCCGTCTGGGAGTTGGCTTGTCTTGTAGTCGCTCCTGGGACTCGGCTTGAGGGGCGCGGCCTGCCCCGATGTCTTGAAAGGTCCTGGGACTCGGGTTAGCCTACCCGTGGCCCAATACTCCGACAAGATTGAAAGTGCAACTATCCCTGGGTGGTTTTGGTTATGATTGACAACATATAGCTCATTGAACTAATGCCATTTCAAGATAAATATTTCAGGAAAGTTCAATGGTTGGCATGGCATGGATAAGGATTGAGGGCCCCTCAAAATGCTAAGGATAAAAGATTGGCTCAAGCTCTAAAGTCCAAGACTGTACATTCTCTATTTTAGTGATCCAAGATCACATTGAGTCTATAGGAAAGCCAATACTATTAAAAGGGGATGATGTGTTGCTTAATGGCTTGCTTGCTCAAAATGCTTAGTGATATGCTCCGAAGCCCTCAACCACTTTCTCATATCCACATATGTCCAAAACCAAAAGTCAAACTCGACCCCACCGATTTGATCCATCCGACGCCACCGAGTTCATTTGACATAGCCACTGCCAGAAACCGTAGTCTTTTCGGTCTCACCGATAGGGATCTCAGTCTCACCAAGATGGGGTTGCAAAATCTCTTTCCCTTCGTAACATTTTGGTCCAACCGAAATGAGTGATCGGTCCCACCGAGTCTGCATTGCAAACTCTCTGTTTCCTTTTCGTAACGATTCGGTCCCACTGAGACGAGCGAATCGGTCCCACCGAGTTTGCCTGACCAACTCTCTGGTTAGCTTATTACCAAAGTCGGTCCAACTGAGTTTGTGTAATCAGTCCAACCGAGATTACATTATGCCCTAAACCTAATGATATCGGTCCCACCGTGATGACATGTCGGTCCCACCAAAATTGTCTAATGGTCACATATGAACTGAATCGGTCCGACCGAGATTTCTGATCCGGTCCTACCGAGTTTAGTGTAATGTGTGGAATGGTTAGATTTTGTGTGGAGGCTATATATACGCCTCCACCCTCTCCTTATTCATGAGGGAAGCCATCAGATCGTGCCTACACTTCCACTATCCATTTTCTGAGAGAGAGCCACCGACTCATTTGTTGAGACCAAGATATTCCATTCCTACCATATGAATCTTGATCTCTAGCCTTCCCCAAGTTGCTTTCCACTCAAATTAGGTTTCCACCAAATCCAATCCTATGAGAGTGAGTTGAGTGTTGGGGATACTATCATTTGAAGCACAAGAGCAAGGAGTTCATTATCAACACACCATCTATTACGTTTAGTGGTGTCTCCTAGATTGGTTAGGTGTCACTTGGGAGACTCCAACAAGATTGTGGAATTGAACCAAGGAGTTTGTAAGGGCAAGGAGATCGCCTACTTCATGAAGATCTACCCTAGTGAGGCAAGTCCTTCGTGGGCGATGGCCATGGTGGGATAGACAAGGTTGCTTCTTCATGGACCCTTCGTGGGTGGAGCCCTCCGTGGACTCGCGCAGCTATTACCCTTCGTGGGTTGAAGTCTCCATTAACGTGGATTGTACGATAGCACCACCTATCGGAACCATGACAAAAACATCCGTTTCTCCTATTGCGTTTGCACTCTCCAAACCCTTCCCTTGACATTCTTGCAACTTGCATGCTTTACTTTCTGCTGCTTATATACTCTATACATGCTTGCTTGAATTGTGTTGAGATTGCTTCACTTGTGCTAACTTGTTGAAATATGCCAAGAACTAAAATTGGGAAAAGGTTAAGATTTTATTTGGTCAAGTAGTCTAATCACCCCCTCTAGATATACTTTCGATCCTACAAGAGGTTCCAGAGCTCAAAGCTTAAATTGAGAGATAAAAATATTTTTGAGAGGCATACTTTTCCCACCAACGAAAACGACTTAGAGATCCCAACACTTTCCATGCTAGATACATCATAGGCGGTTCCCAAACAGAAAATAAAGTTTATTCCTTTTTCCACCATTACTTTCACTTTCCATGGTTAGCCGAATCCACGGTTGCCCTCCATACCAACACTTTCCAAGGAATTTATTATTTGACAACACAAAGTAAATTCATTTTTCATTTCGGGACTGGGCATCCCTAATACCTTTGCCGTACTCTCGTGCAATGACAAGTGAATAAACATGCATCGTGAGAATAACACGTCTAGCATGGAAAATATCGGTCAGCCTTCACCGCCTCGCGAGCGGTAGAGCACACAAAAGAGAAATTTATTTTGAAAATTAGAGATGGCACATGCAAATTTTCTTAGAACGGCATGGAAATACCACATATAGGTAGGTATTGTGGACTCATATGGCAAAACTGGTTTAAAGGGTTTTGGATGCAAAAGTAGTGATCATACTTAGTGCAAAATGAAGGCTAGCAAAAAGATTGAGAAGCGACCAACCTAAAAGCAAAAAATTTCGTACCCAAGCATTAAGCATAAGTAACACCGAATAATGCACCATAAGTAGGATATAAATTTCATTGCATAACTATTGACTTTCGTGCTTGCATAGGGAATCACAAACCTTAACATCAATATTCTTACTAAAGCACAATTACTCACCAACATGACTCGCATATCATATCGACATATCTCAAAACCATTACTAAGAATCAAGCTTATTTTGTCCAATGATCTTCATGAAAGTTTTTATTATATCCTCCTTGGATATCTATCACTTTGGGACTATTTTTATATGTTGCTTTTGATAAGCTCAAACAAATATAAGTGAAGATCATGAGCATAATTTTTCTTTCTCTCAAAATAATCTAAGTGAAGCAAGAGAGAATTTCTGAAAATTTTACTAACTACCAAATAAATCTAAGTGAAGCATGAGAGCATTTCTTCAAAAATAACAAAGCACACCATGCTCAAAAAGATATAAATGAAGCACTAGAGCAAATCCACGGCTCTACAAATTTAAGTGAAGCATAGGAGCAAGCATAACATAATTTTTGGCTCTCTAAAAAAGGTGTTTTCAGCAAGGATTCAAGACTTAGAACACAAAGAAAAACAAGCAAAGACTCATATCGTACAAGACGCTCCAAGCAAAACTTATAATATGTGACGAATAAAAATATAGCTTCAAGTAAGATACCGATGGTTGTTAGAAGAAATCGGGGATGCCACTAGGGGGCATCCCCAAGCTTAGTTGCTTGCTACTTCTTTGAATATTATCTTGGAGTGCCTCAGGCATCCCCAAGCTTAGACTTTTGCTAATCCTCATTCCTTCATCCATCGTAAGATCACCCAAAACTTGAAAACTTCAATCACACAAAACTCCAACAAAACCATCGTGAGATCCGTTAGGATAAGAAAACAAACCACTACTATAAGTACTGTTGAAAACCTATTCTTTTTTTTGCATTATATCTACTGTATTCCAACTTTTCTATGGCAAAAACTCATCAAAGAAAGCCATAGAATCATCAAAACAAGCACACAACGCAAAGAAAACAGAATCTGCCAAAAAACAGAACAGTTTGTAGCAATCTGGATATTTCGAATACTTCTGTAACTCCAAAAATCTGGGGAAATTAGGAAAACCGAGGTTATTTATATATTAATCTTTTGCAAAAAGAATCAACTCAAAAGCACTTTTCTGTGATTTACTAAATCTATTTTTATGAGTGCATAAGTTTCTGTTTTTCAGCAAGATCAAATCAACTTCCATCCAAATCAACCCAAAGGCCTTGCTTGGCACAAACACTAACTAAAACACAAAAACCACAATCGTAACAGTAGCATAATTGTGCTAACACACAAGAACAGAAAGCAATTTTTTTATTCATTGGGTTGCCTACCAACAAGCGCTATCGTTTTACGCCCCTATCTAGCCATAATGTGTAGGATCTAAGTGTTTTCACCCTTGTCCAATTCTTTGATCGAACACTTAGGATTTCTAACGGATTTTGCATATAAATTCTCAGTGACAATACTTCTAGGCATGAGATTGAAAAACTTATTTTCGCAAAAAGGGTCTCTTATGACTTCAATAAAGTTGGGATGGATATTAATCATATTAAGATCTCCTTTATCATTGCTAGAAGTTGCACCTTTGTTTTAGTGACTTTAGTAGTCTTGCTAATTTTCATGGGAGTTTTAGCGGAAGCAAAAGCCATACCTAGATTAGAAAAAATAGCTTCCAGTTCATCAATCCTAGATGGGATCTCTTCCATTCTTTCATGAATTATAGTTCCCTTTTCATTTAGCAACTTAAAAACTTCTCCCGCTTTTGACCCAACTTTAGTAGCATAACTTTGCATTTTTCTATCCAAGTTTTCAATATGTTCTATGATAAGCATATTCTTTTCAATAGCATCTAGTCTTTCCATAACATGCTCGAGAGTCAATATTGTTTCATTGATCACGAGTAGTGGTGAACCCACTAAAATTCCCAAAGCATTAAAAGCATCAAGACAAGGACACATCAAGAAATTCCCACCGGTAATTGTATCAAGGACGAATCTATACCAAGTGGTAATGCCCACATAAAAACAACGAAGAAGAACAACTGTAGATTGCTTACGAATAGATCTATTATGAGCATTGCAAATCCTATACCAAGCATCTTTTGAATTCTCTCCTCCCCTTTGTTTAAAGTTGAGAACCTCGTTCTCGGGGGTGCATGCAGAAGAAGAAGAAACATCCATAACGACAAAAAGTGATAAACAAGATTGCACACTAAAAACAGATTTGGCGAGAAAACGACGAACGAAAAAGTGGGAAAATAAAAACGGCAAATTTTTGTGAAGTGGGGGAGAGGAAAATGAGAGGCAAATGGAAAATAATGTAAATTGCAAGGAGATGAGATTTGTGATTAGGAACCTGGTTGATGTTGAAGATCCTCCCCGGCAACGGCGCTAGAAATTCCTTTTCATGTCTGCTAGAACTAAGTCGGTATTTCCCCAAAGAGGAAGGGATGATGTAGTATAGCGACGGTAGGTATTTCCCTTAGTAATGAGACCAAGGTTATCGAACCAGTAGGAGAACCTCCTCACACCACATAAACAACACCTGCATACAAATAACAAATACTCGCAACCCGACGTGTTAAAGGGGTTGTCAATCCCTTTCGGGTACGACGCCTCAAGATAGGCAAATAACGTGAGGTAAAAGTGGTAGATAGGATGAATGGACCGCGGAACAAATAAATTGCAGCAAGGTATTTTTGGTTTAATAGATCTAAAAATAAATGCAAAGGAAAATAGATCGCGAAGGCAAATATGATGAAAAGATACCCGGGGGCCGTAGGTTTCACTAGTGGCTTCTCTTGAGAAAAATAGCAAACGATGGGAAAACAATTACTGTTGGGCAATTGATAGAACTTCAAATAATCATGATGATATCCAGGAAATGATCATTATATAGGAATCACGTCGAAGATTAGTAGACCGACTCCTGCCTGCATCTACTAGTTTTACTCCACACATCGACCGCTATCCAGCATGCATCTAGTGTATTAAGTTCATGGAAAAACGGAGTAATGCAATAAGAACGATGACATGATGTAGACAAGATCTATTTATGTAGAAATATACCCCATCATAGATCCCATCTTGTTGTCGTTAATAGCAACGATACATACGTGTTGTTTCCCTTTCTGTCACTGGGATCAAGCACCGTAAGATTGAACCCATCACAAAGCACCTCTTTCCATTGCAAGATAAATAGATCAAGTTGGCCAAACAAAACCCAAATATCGGATAAGAAATATGAGGCTATAAGCTATCATGCATATAAGAGATCAAAGAAGACTCAAATAACTTTCGTGGATAAAAACATAGATCTGATCATAAACCCAAAGTTCATCATATGGATCTCCAAGAGACCATTGTATTGATAATCAAGAGAGAGAGAGAGAGAGGAAGCCATCTAGCTACTAACTATGGACCCATAGGTCTGCAAAGAACTACTCACGCATCATCGAAGAGGCACCAATGGAAGTGGTGAACCCCTTTGTGATGGTGTCTAGATTGGATCTGGTCATTCTGGACTCTGCGGTGGCTAGAATTGATTTTCGTCCTCTCCCCTAGGGTTTTTGGAGTATTGGGGTATTTATCGAGCAAAGTTGTGGTTCAGGGGGCACCCGAGGTGGGCACAATCCACCTGGGCGCACCTGGGCCCCCAAGCGCGCCCTGGTGGGTGCTGCCTCCCTCGAGGCACCCCCAGGTGCTTCCTTGTCCCACTGGATGTCTTCTGGCCCAAAAAAATCCTTAAAAAGTTTCATTGTGTTTGGAATCCGTTTGATATTGATTTCCTGCAATGTAAAAAACATGCAGAAAATAACAACTGACACTAGGCACTATGTCAATAGGTTAGTACCAAAAAAGATATAAAACGACTATAAAATGATTGTAAAACGTCCAAGAATGATACTATAACAACATGGAACAATGAAAAATTATAGATACGTTGGAGACGTATCAGACACTTATGTCAAAAGGCTTCAGCTTGATAAGATCGAACCCAAATCGGAGAAGTGTGTATTCATAGGATACCCTAAGGAAACAATTGGTTACACCTTCCATCATAGATCCGAAGGCAAGATCTTTGTTGCTGAGAATGGGTCCTTTCTAGAGAAGGAGTTTCTCTTGAAAGAAGTGAGTGGGAGGAAAGTAGAACTTGATGAGGTAAATGTACCTTCTTTCAAATTGGAAAGTAGTACATCAGAGAAAATTGTTCCAGTGATGCCTACACCAACTAGAGAGGAAGCTAAAGATGATGATCATGAAACTTCAGATCAAGTTACTACTGAATTTTGTAGGTCAACCAGAGAACGATCCGCACCAGAGTGGTACGGTAATCCTGTCCTAGAAGTCATGTTACTAGACCAAGGCGAATCTACGAACTATGAAGAAGATATGATGAGCCCAGATTCTGACAGATGGCTTGAGGCCATGAAATCTAAGATAGGATCCATATATGAGAACAAAGTGTGGACTTTGGTGGACTTTACTGATAATTGGCAATCCATAGAGAATAAATGTATATTCAAGAAGAAGACTGACACTGATGGTAATATTATTGTCTACAAAGCTCGACTTGTCGCAAATGGTTTTCGACAAGTTCAAGGGGTTGACTATGATGAGACTTTCTCAACCGTAGCAATGCTTAAGTCCGTACGAATCATGTTAGCAATTGCCACATTTAACGAAATTTGGCAAATGGATGTCGAAAATGCATTCCTTAAATGGATATCTCGAAGAAGAGTTGTATATGATGCAACCAGAAGGTTTTGTCGATCCTAAAGGTGCTAACAAGGTGTGCAAGCTCCAGCGAACTATCTATGGACTGGTGCAAGCATGTCGGAGTTGGAATATACGCTTTGATGAGGTGATCAAAGCATATGTTTTATACAGACTTGCAGTGAAGCCTGTATTTACAAGAAAGTGAGTGGGAGCTTTGTAGCATTTCTGATATTATATGTGGATGACATATTGTTGATTGGAAATGATATAGAATTTGTAGATAGCATAAAATGATACTTGAATAAGAAGTTTTCAATGAAAGACCTCGGTGAAGCTGCTCACATATTGGGCATCAAGATCTATAGATATAGATCAAGATGCTTGATAGGACTTTCAATGAGTACATACCTTGATAAGATTTTGAAGGAGTTCAAAATGGATCAGTCAAAGAAGGAGTTCTTGCCTGTATTGTAAGGTGTGAAGTTGAGTAAAGACTCTAAACCGACCACGACAGAAGATAAAGAGAGAATGAAAGTCTTCCCTATGCCTCAGCCATAGGTTCTATAAAGTATGCCATGCTCTGTACCAAACCTGTTGTGTACCTTGCCATGAGTTTGGAAAGGGGGTACAATAGTGATCCAGGAGTAGATCATTGGACATCGGTCAAAATTATCCATAGTTACCTTAAAGAGGACTAAGGAAATGTTTCTCGATTATGGAGGTGATAAAGACTTCATTGTAAAGAGTTACATCGATGCAAGCTTTGACACTGATCTAGACGACTCTAAGTCTCAATCTAGATACATATTGAACATGGGAGCAATTATCTAGAGTAGCTCCATGCAGAGCATTGTAGACATAGAAATTTGCAAAATACATACAGATCTGAATGTGGCAGACCCGTTGGCTAAACTTCTCTCACAAGAAAAACATGATCACACCTTAGTACTCTTTGAGTGTTAATTACATGGCAATGTGAACTAGATTATTGACTCTAGTAAATCTGTTGGGTGTTTGTTGGGGATATACCCTACGGTGTAACCCGACCTGATGTATGACCCGGCTGGAGCTTGGCGACTCACAGATGACCCACCCGAGGCTTCGCGGTTCATTAGTGACCTGGCAGGCGGGTCAGACAGACAACAATACCCAATGGCCCGTAAGGTGGTTCATGGGAAGGCCGACTCACATGATGGTGGGACGGCTTAATACATAAGGAGTATTCCGTACAAAGGAAGCAAGACCAGGATTCCACTTGTAATAGAATAGTCCTAATCCTACTAGGACTCCACATGTAACTCGCCCCTCCAACTTATATAAGGAGGGGCAGGGCACCCCAAGAGGGACAAGTTAAGTTAAGACAGACAAGTCAATAGCTCTCGAGATAGAGGTAGCGAAAGAGCACCCTTGTAATCGTGAGCATCATCATCACCAATATCAATGAAGCAGGATGTAGGCTTTTACCTCCACCGTGAGGGGCCGAACCTGGGTAAAACCTCGCATCTCTCGTCCCACTCAACCCCTCTCAAGCTATCAAATAGATGCATTGGCCTCACGACTAAGTCCTCACACTAAGGACATCTGCCGTGACAAATCCACGACAGTGTTGGTCACATGGCGATGTGAACTATAGGTGTTAATCACATGACGATGTGAATTATTGGTGTTAAATCACATGGCGATGTGAACTAGATTATTGACTCTAGTGCAAGTGGGAGACAGAAGGAAATATGCCCTAGAGGAAATAATGAAGTTGTTATTTAATATTTACTTATTTCATGATAAATGTTTATTATTCATGCTAGAATTTTATTAACCGGAAACTTGATACATGTGTGGATACATAGACAAAACACAGTGTCACTAGTAAGCCTCTACTAGACTAGCTTGTTAATCAAAGATGGTTAAGTTCCCTAACCATAGACATGTGCTGTCATTTGATGAACAAGATCACATCATTAGGAGAATGATGTGATGGACAAGACCCATCCGTTAGCTTAGCATAATGATTGTTCAGTTTTATTGCTATTGCTTTCTTCATGTCAAATACATATTCCTCTGACTACGAGATTATGCAAATCCGGATACCGGAGGAATGCCTTGTGTGCTATCAAACGTCACAACGTAACCGGGTGATTATAAAGATGCTCTACAGGTATCTCCAAAGGTGTTTGTTGAGTTGGCCTAGATTGATATTAGGATTTGTCACTCTGAGTATCGGAGATGCTGGGCCCTCTCGGTAATACACATCATAAGCCTTCTAGCAAAGGACTAAGGAGTTAGTCACGAGGTGATGTATTACGGAACGAGTAAAGAGACTTGCCCGTAACGGGATTGAACTAGGTATGAAGATACCGATGGACAAAGGGAATAACGTATGTTTTCATAACGGTTCGACCGATAAAGATCTTCGAAGAATATGTGGGAGCCAATATGAGTATCCAGGTTCCGCTATTGGTTATTGACCGGAGAGCCGTCTCGGTCATGTCTACATAGTTCTCGAACCCGTAGGGTTCGCATGCTTAACGTTCAATGATGATATAGTATTGTATGAGTTATGTGATTTGGTGATCTAATGTTGTTCGGAGTCTCAGATGAGATCATGGACATGACGAGGAGTCTCGAAATGGTCGAGAGTTAAATATTTGTATATAGGACGATGGTATTCAGACATCTGAAGTGTTCCGGAGGGTACCGGGTACATATCGAATCAGGAAGGGGTTCCGGGCACCCTCGGCAAAAGATATGGGCCTTATGGGCCAAGAGGGTAAATGCACCAGCCACAAGGGGCTGGTGCGCCCCCATATGGGCCGGCCAAGGTGGAGAAGGAAAGGGGAAGGAGGAAAGAAAACAAAGGGAATTGGATCCCCCTTCCTTCCCCCTTCCCCCTCTTTCCTTCCCCCTCCGATAAATATGGTAAGGATGGGCCGAATTGGGGAGGAACCCCAAGTAGGATTCAGCCTACTTGGGGAGCCCTCCTAGCTGCTCCCTCCTCCCCCACCTATCACTACTAGGGAAAAGCCTAGCAGCAGCGCGGGTTTTAGGCCTATCAGTAGCGCGGGCAGGAGCGCTACTGATAAGGCGCTACAGCGAAAGCTTAGCAATAGCGTGCCTAGACCCATGCTACTACTAAATTGACCTAGTAGTAGCGCTTCTCCAGAAGAGCGCTACTGGTAATTAGTAGTAGCGCTTCTCCTTGCCCGCGCTACTACTATTATTTAGTATTTTATTTCTCTTTTATTTCATGTTGTATTCATACACCTTTACACAAGTTTTCATACAACAGGAATTTAGAGATTGTTTTTACATCATAATGAGTTATTACATCACGGGGTGAAAGAACCGTGGACTAGTTTTAGGTGGATGTCCATCCACTTGAAACTAATCCGCAGTTCTTTCACCTAATGATATAATAATATCATCATCATCATCATATCATTAACAACTTATCATCATAATACATCATAGTCATATAACACCTCCTCAAGATCATCGTTTTCATCAATGACATCACATAGCAAATTGGTCACTAGTCGTAATCACAAGTACTCCTCATTATCAACTCTAACACATTACCACATAATAAACATATTGTACCTGATAGGACCTACTACATTCGATTAAGACCTACCACATTTTCTAAGGTAAAATAGCAAAAAACAAGATAGCCCCTGACTCTCCATTATGGAGAATGGAGATTAGCCTATCTCCAATTCTTGCCTTTTGCTGAATGTTATTTCCAGGAACCTCCTTGTGAATGTCCATACATTTCTTCCATTCTTTGATGAACATGTGTTCACCGGTTTTAGAAATCCGATATGCACAGGTGAGCTCCCTAGATTTACCTGGCAGTATGTTCAGAACTGTAAGGTGACCATTCAGATACATTAGATGAGGCACACAATCCATCGGGAGTTTCTGTTGAAAAACATAGTAATAACTTCGTAGTTAGCAATGATGTACTAGTCTTAGAAGTATGCAAAAGATGCATGGATGTCGTAATAGTAAAAAATCTTACCAGGGTATCTCCAGAGAAGTTACTGTGGTTCAACATGTGCACTAGTGGCACGTATTCACCATAATTTGGAGGAGTTCGATAATAGTTATTGTAATCCTGAAGAAGAGTACAAATTGCGATCAGATGATTTTTCTCCTTATAAGTTAATTCGGAGCCATCGGTGTAGTGGGTTTTGTCTACCATCTTCCGCACAGTCTTTGAAGAATCAAAATAAGCTGTCAATGGAAATAAGTTGTCAACTATTTTTAAATAAACAATATAAATTAGTTAATAACTATGTTTGAGAAACTCACATAGCGGTACAATCGGAAGCGTATCAACAAGGACCCAAGTGTCCATATTGTCTTGCTCGATGTCAGGATCACCAAGATCCATGGTGACAATTATACCCTCATAAAAACCATACATTTTGCAAAGTGCTTCCCAATTTTGGCAACCAAAATGGGTTACGCTCTGAGCATTGCACAGATTTACTTCAAAATCCATATCATGATGGGTCCTTAGGTGTATTTTCTTTGTTTCAAAATTTTCATGGTCTTCAAAACCCATCCTCTCCAAGACATAGCGTCTTGCATGGCATGGGATAAGCTAGTCGAATTGTAAAAGATGAAAATTAGACGTTGAAATAGTTGAAGTCATGCTTAATTACGAAAAAAACACTTGTCGTTGTTGCGTACCGTTTCAACATCGAAGGTCTCCTCGAGCTTAATGCTAAAGCGCCGATCTTCATCCAGCTCAACGAACCTGTCGCACATACCTCGATCATCGTGGCACCGGCTGCACTCCCCTGGGAGACTGTCGTCATTCAAGTACGACATTTCCTACATTCATAATTCAAAGATTAAACTTGTACATATTCTAGCACAAGTCATGCCAGAATTCACGGAAAAATCTGGCATGACCTTTGCTAAAAAAGGACATATCGAGCGCCTGAACATGAACGCCACTTGGGCAACCACATATCCTATTTGAGCAACACAAGATATACATGGATATTTGGCTGGTCTCACCTCGTCGGAGGGGGTCGGTGACAAGGACGACAGTGGGGATGATGGAGGGCTCCTTGATTTCTGCAAAAGCAAAAACCGCATAAGTTATCACTAATACATCCCGAATAATTGCTTAAACTAAAAATAACAACAAATATGACATGTTCAACTAGTTTTATTAATTCAACTAGTTCTTACTAAATATAAACTTATATAAATAAAAAAAAACTATTTCTTTCTAAAAATAAAGTAGTTCAACTAGTTATATTAATTATCTTACTAAAAATACATTAGTTCTATTAATTCAATTAGTTCAACTAGTTTATTAATTTACTTACTAAACTAGTTCAACTACAACTAAAGTAGTTCAACTACAACTACAACTACAACTACTATTAATTGGGATCGGGAGGCAGCGGTGTTGGGTGGGCTCGGGTGGCGGCCGTGAGGTCGAGGGCGGTGGGAGGAGGGCTACCGGTGGAGGAGGGAGGAGGGGCGGCCGCAGGCAAAGGGAGGAGGGCGGTGGCGGAGGAGGAAGGGGAGGAGGGAGGATGTGCAAGGAGGACGGAGGGGCGGCCGCAAGCGGAGGGAGGATGTGCGAGGAGGAGGGAGGAGGGACGGAAGGAGGGGAGTACCTCGGCGGCAGACGGACGAAGGCGGCGGCGGCGACGACGCATGATGATGGTTATCGGCGCGCGGGCGAGAGTGAGAGTGTGAGTGAGAGAGAGGGCCGGTCATGCGCGTGGGGATAAGGTAGGGATAGTTGTAGCGCGTTTGCCAAAACGCGCTACAGCTAATCTGAATAGCAGTAGCGCTTTCCATATAAAGCGCTACTGCTAAGTGTAAGTATACAAAAATACATCAATGCAAAAATACATTGGCCATCAATGATCTTTTTGTGTACAATCTGAATTGTCAATATGAGTCCTCTCCGATAGGAACCGGAGAGGACTCATATTGCGGCCACAAATTCTACACATAGAGTTCATTGAAGACCAACTGGTTGTGATAGTTTCAGAAGTAACATATTTAAGGTGGTAAACACTCTGTTCGTGGAGCGAGGTGGGACTAAACTTGTGGGCTGATCTTAGCAGTAGCGATTTTCTTAGAAGCGCGATGCTGCTAACTTCTATAGCAGTAGCGTGGTTCTGTATAGGGTGCTACTGCTATAACTAGCTAGTTTGCTAGGTCATGGCAATTAGAGCAGTAGCGCGGTTTGGTGTGGACGCGCTACTGCTATTTTCCTTTCAGCAGCGCGTTTTGCTATCACGCGCTGCTGCTAAATAGCAGCAACGTCGTATTTTGAGGAGCGCTGCTGGTAAGATTATGTGTATAGGCTTTTCCCTAGTAGTGTATATATATGTGGGAGGGGGGCGCCTAGCACAACCAAACAATTGCCTAGCTGTGTGCGATGCCCACCTCCACAGTTTACTCCCCCGGTCATATTTTCGTAGTGCTTAGGCGATGCCCTGCGAAGATCACTTCACCATGCCGTCGTGCCGACGGAACTCATCTACTACCTCGACGTCTTGCTAGATCAAGAAGGCGAGGGACGTCACCGAGCTGAATGTGTGCAGAACTCGGAGGTGCCGTACGTTCGGTACTCGATCGGTGGATCGTGAAGAAAGTTCGACTACATCAACCGCATTGTGAAATGCTTCCGCTTACGGTCTATGAGGGTACGTAGACACACTCTTCCCCTTGTTGCTATACATCTCGTAGATAGATCTTGCGTTAGCATAGGATATTTTTTGAAATTGCATGCTACATTCCCCAACAAAAAGTGCTAGTT
>NC_041389.1:665723882-665752424 GCF_002162155.2 Triticum dicoccoides | reverse complement strand
TTATGAAAGTCTTTGAAACAAGTAATGTCTTTGGAGACAGACAGTCAAATAACACCTAAACATGATGTAGTGAAAGATAAACTACACTAGTCATGCCATAGTCAAAGAAACAGTACAAGAAAGCACAAAGACAAACAACTGCTAGGTAGAACATATCAGAATAGGAAGACAATATGAAGCCAAATATGCAATCAGGGTGAATGTCTCCACACAAGGTATTCAACCAGGGCAGGCAATCAATGACTTCACGAAGCTAAACTATAAGTAAAGGGTGAAATGATAGAACCAGTTGCTTGACGAAGACAAGGATTTGGTAGACCAGTTCCAGTTGCTGTGAAACTATACGTCTGGTTAGGGAGGCTGAGATTGAACTCAGAAGACCACGTCTTAACCTTATTCCCCTTGAGCTAAGTTCACTTAGTCCTCGCCCAATCACTCAGGTAAGTCTTCAAGGTAGACTTTCAAACCTTCACAGACTTAGTTCACCAGCAATCCACAGTGACTCTTGGATCCTTAGAACGCGACACCTAACCGACTGGAAGATCACAGTCTTCAAGTGTAGTAAGTCTTTTGATCACGCGGACAGAAAGACTTCAGTGATGCCAAACACTCTTTGGGCTTTAGGTATTTTGGGTTTTGTCCTTGCAAGGATTCTCTCTCAAAGGCTTCGGAGGTGGGTTGCTCTCAAACAAAAAAAGCCGTACTCTTAACTTGGAGCAACCACCAATTTATGGTGGAAGGGGAGCCAGGGGCAACCCGACATGATATGTACGAAATGACCCTGGGTCATTGGAGAACCGACACATGTCCAACGGCCGGATTTCAAACACACGCGACAGCTTTACTTTGGCTACAAGCAAAGCCGACTTATGCAACACAGGATAAGATTTCTCTCATTTTTCTTCGCTCAAAGACATAGGATTTGGGTTGTGCATCATGTCCATTTTCTAACTTTGTTCACTTGGACCCCACTTAACAGTTCGGTGGTTCCTATGACTCAAGAAAGAAGAAAATGAAACTATGAAAAGAACTATGTCTTCGCACTCCATTGTCTTCAAACGAATGTCTTCATACATCATTATCCTCGACGCGAATGTCTTCATGAACCACCAATGCCTTCAATGTCTTCATACATTTTTAGGGGTCATTTTTGATGGGTAAACCGAATCAATATGGGACTTCTACCTGTGTTCTCCTATGAATCTCACAAACACATTAGTCCCTCAACCATGTTTGCCGTCAATACTATAAAACCAACTAGGGGTGATACTAGATGCACTTACAGTAGGCCCACAAGCAAAAAAGAAGAAAGGCTCTAATAAAAAATGAGGATGGGACCAAATTTCACAAAGCTGGGGTCATAATTCGCTGTGGATATTGTTGAGAATGTGTCATAACAAGAAAGGATGTCCAAGATTCAAGGAGATGGCTAGAGTAGAAGCAGCAGCTCAAGAAGCACAACCTGCTCAAGGAAGTGTAGACTATCAAGCATAAACACAACAACTAGAAAGACCAAGAAGTAAGAAAAGAAGAACCATGCAAGAATAAGTTAACATGTCAAACATCCACAAAGGGCCAACAATGATTGATGAAAATGGTGATGGATATATCCTTCAGATACTACAGATAATATGAACTACAATGAGATACCCACTACAATTGTTAGCTTTTTCACAAGCACTGCATTACTAGTTCAAATTATTTTCTTTTCAACAACACATTGATCATGTTGAACTAGATCACGGGAAGAGATCCTTCCAATGTCCAAGTATGTATGGTATCTCACCTAGCCCAGATTCCCTATTTTGTTTTTGCAATTGTGCATTAGTTCCTGGTAGTAATTTTGAATTCTATAAATGGAGGCTCTAAAGATTGTCTTTGAAGACCTTCAAACATTTATTTCCGAGTCAGCATTTGTTGCTGCCACAGAGCAAATATTCCAGCCCCAATGACTACAACATTAACCACGTAAGGTTTAAGAGGTATAGGTAGGAATAGGTCTGGAAGGAGAGTGGCCAGAGCTACAAAAAATGCAAGTAACATGGAAAGAGGTCAGTAGCAAAAACATGTGAATAGGAAATGTAGGTACTACTGGCAGCAACAAGAACAGGGGAAGAGGAAATGCATGTACTTTTGGAAGCAACAACATGGGAAGAGGAGGAAAAATGCAGGTTCTACAATGTTTGAATATCTTCCGTTTGATACTAGGAGAGGAGCTAGAGCTGCAAGAAGTACTAGGAGAGGAGTAGCATCATGATCATCTCACATCGATACATCACAACAACAAATTTAGATACTCCCTCATATCCATATTTAGTACAAAGCAACAACTAATAGGGATCAAAGGGAGTAGATAATTTAGATACATAATTGACATATCATTGCCAAATTTAGATACAATAGTTGATATGACATAGGTTCACAACACATTGCACAAACCCAACATAAATTTCATAATTCAGTCTACATTCATAAACCTAAACAGGCCTGTTACATTCCCACCATTCAAAATTAATTCAAACTACAAAAATAAGTATGTTTTCAAATCTTAGATAGAACACTTGCACGTCCCTTGGAGCTTGGCCCTGCAGAACAATGCCCACCACCAACATAGTTCCTCTTATGTCATCAATTATACCAGGATAGCAGGTGAATGTGTGACTACGAGTAGTATTGGAAATCGTACATATGCGGCAACTCAGTTATGATTGGACTGCGATTAATAACCTTTAGCACATGAATCTTCACAACATGAACCAGTATCCACTTCTCAATTATCAAATGAGGCATAGGCAGCAAATTTGGTCCGTCAGAATCCGATGATAGATAGTCATGCAGTGTGTTAGGTTCTGGGAGCTCCACCTCATACAACTTAGGCAATCTATTAGATTTTTCATCCACTCTTCTGTAACGTCAAAACAAGGATCAGTAGGCTTAAACGTCTTCACGGAATCGACACCGAGATGGTTAACAAGCTTCATGGTGAACTCCAGCTCCCATGGCTCTTGTGGGAGCCCATCGAAGCTCATCCTTGTGAGAACTCCAGTCACGATGCCTCGCCACCTAGCCCATGCTGCCAATGCCTTAGATGGATAGTCTGACCGTGGCTTACAAGAGTACTTAATGAGCACTCGAGTGTAGTCATCGCCAGACCAGAACCAGAGAAGGAAATCGACCGAAGGCGAACATATCTCTACCATGATGTCATGCTGTGGATGCTGCATTGTGATTATTAGAAAATTTGTGATTAATTATAGTAAATAAGTCATTACTAGAACAATAATTAGCATGCAACAGTCTAGCATACACGATGAATAGGAAGCACATGCACAACAACATCACACATGTAACGACAACCATAATTTGGGACATGAACAGATCACAATGCTGTTGCTGGAGCGATGTTGTTTGATAGAGGCGAAGGTGTCCTAATGTTTTGATGAGATGGTGGCTATCATTTTCCGTGGGAGTCGACCTTGACGATTCAACTACGAACGTGCGAGACGTCGCACCTTAGCAGTCGCTAAACCAACTTCCGACGGGTTATTGACCACACCGGAGCACGATCAACCTGACCACGAGGGTCTGTTTTCCTACGAGCAAACCAAGAAAAAGCAATAAACTAAGATTGCAATCTGGATATTGCGAATATAAGAGGAAAACTTTATTAATGAAGGTGGGGTTCTGTGACGCCTTTGTCTGGTCGTTGAACACAAACGAAGTACGCGAAGTTGCAGCTATGGCGTAGTTTTAATCTAAACAAAACCCAAAGTCTAAACGATGCCCTAAGGGCTGTATATATGGACATTCCTCTTGCGCATGCCATCATCTCCATGCTTGACCTTGCTCAAGTGATCATCCCTATTGTCCATGCTAGACCCTTCATTTGTAAGCAAAACAAACATATCCAATTTAGGCAGCATCATATTCTCATGAACATTAGAATCATTACCAAGAAACAAAAGTACCTGATAATTTAATTGGCATGTGCGAGCTCTAGTAATTGGTCCAACATGTATAACAGCAGGGGCTGTGGGTGTAACAATGGTATTGATGTCCTCATCATCCTCCCCTTCTTGAAATGAAGTCATCCTCGACGGAAGCTCATTTTCCTCGCCCAAATAAGGCTTCAAATCTACAATGTTAAAAGTGGGACTAACCCTAAAATCTGTAGGCAGCTCAAGTTTATATGCATTATCATTTATTTTCTCTAATACCTTAAAAGGACCACCAGCACGTGGCATTAGCTTTGATTTGCACAAATCAGGAAATCTATCCTTATGCGAATGTAACCAAACAAGATCTCCAGGTGCAAACACAACATGTTTTCTACCCTTATCTCCATCAAGTTTATAGCATTCATACGCTCAATGTTTTCCTTAGTTAACTCATGCATTTTTAAAATCAATTCAACACATTGTTTAGCATAAAAATTAACCTTCTCTGAAGATGGAAGAGGCAACAAATCAATAGGTGCACGAGGTAGGAAACCATACACAATTTCAAAAGGGCACATCTTAGTAGTAGAATGCAACGAACAATTATAAGCAAATTCAATATGAGGCAAGCATTTTTCCCACATTTTCTTATGACTCTTCAAAATAGCCCTAAGCATAGTATACAATGTTCTATTGACTACTTCAGTTTGTCCATCAGTTTGGGGGTGACAAGTAGTACTAAAAAGCAGTTTAGTCCCCAACTTAGCCCATAAACATCTCCAAAAGTGGCTAAGAAATTTAGTATCATGATCTGAAACAATAGTATTTGGCACACCATGCAAGCGAATAATTTCACGAAAGAACAAATCAGCAACATTAACAACATCATCACATTTATGACATGGTATAAAGTGTGCCATTTTCGAGAATCTATCCACGACAACAAATATGCTATCCCTCCCCTTCTTTGTTCGAGATAAACCTCAAACATAGTCCATAGATATATCCTCCCAAGGAACACTAGGTACAGACAAAGGCATATATAAACCATGAGGATTGAGTCGTGACTTAGCTTTTTAACATGTAGTGCAGCGAGCAACAAAACGCTCAACATCCCGTCTCATCTTTGGCCAAAAGAAATTTGTAGCAAGTATGTCCTGTGGGAGGCAAAGGTGTCCTGATGTTTCGATGAGATGGTGGCTATCATTTCCTGTGGGAGTCTACCTTGACGATCCTACTATGAACGTGCAAGACATCGCGCCTTAGCAATCGCTAAACCAACTTCCGAGGGGTTATTGACCACGCCGGAGCACGATCAACTTGACCACGAGGGTCTGTTTTCCTGCGAGCAAACGAAGAACAAGCAAGTGAAGGAAATATGCCCTAGAGGCAATAATAAAGTTGTTATTTATATTTCCTTATATCATGATAAATGTTTATTATTCATGCTAGAATTGTATTAATCGGAAACTTAGTACATCTGTGAATACATAGACAAAACATATGGTCCCTAGTATGCCTCTACTAGACTAGCTCATTAATCAAAGATGGTTATGTTTCCTAACCATAGACATGTGTTGTCATTTGATGAATGGGATCACATCATTAAGAGAATGATGTGATGGACATGACCCATCCGTTAGCGTAGCATTATGATCATTACCATTTCATTGCTACTGCTTTCTTCATGACTTATTCATGTTCCTCAGACTATGAGATTATGCAACTCCCGAATACCGGAGGAACACCTTGTCTGCTATCAAACGTCACAACGTAAATGAGTGATTATAAAGATGCTCTACAGGTGTCTCCAAAGGTATTTGTTGAGTTGGCATAGATTGAGAATAGGATTTGTCACTCCGTATTTCGGGGAGGTATCTCTGGGCCCTCTCGGTAATGCTCATCACTATAAGCCTTGCAAGCAATGTAACTAATGAGATAGTTACAGGATGAAGCATTACGAAACGAGTAATGAGACTTGCTGGTAACGAGATTGAACTATGTATGAAGATAAGGACGATCGAATCTCGGGCAAGTAAAATACCGATGACAAAGGGAACAACGTATGTTGTTATGCGGTTTGACCGATAAAGATATTCATAGAATATGTGGGAGCCAATATGAGCATCAAGGTTCCACTATTGGTTATTGATCGGAGAGGTGTATCGATCATGTCTACATAGTTCTCGAACCCGTAGGGTCCGCATGCTTAACGTTTGATGACAATATGTATTATGAGTTATGTGTTTTGATGATCGAAGATTGTTTGGAGTCCCGGATGAGATCACGGACGTGATGAGGAGTCTCAAAATGGTCGATACATAAAGATTGATATATTGGATGGCTATATTCGGACATCAGAAATGTTCCGGTGAAGTTTCGGATAAAACCGGAGTGCCGGAGGGGTTACCGGAACCCCCCGGGGTTTAATGGGCCACCATGGGCCTTAGTGGAAAGAGAGGAGGCGGCCAGGGCAGGCCTCGTGCCCCCCTTGCAGTCGAAATTGGACAAGGAAGGGGGGCAGCGCCCCCTCTCCTCCCTCTCCCTTCCTTTCCCCCTCTCCCGGGAGGTGGACTCCTACTAGGACTTGGAGTCCTAGTAGGACTCCTCCCTCCCGGCGCGCCCAACAAGGGGCCCGGGTGGCCTCCCCTCCCTCCTTTATATACGGGGGCATGGGGGCACCCTAGTATACACAAGTTTCTCTCCCAACCATGTGCGGTGCCCCCTCCACAGTTACACACCTCGATCATACCGTTGCAGTGCTTAGGAAAAGCCGTGTGCCGGTAAAATCATCATCACTGTTGCCACACCATCGTGCTGACGGAACTCACCCTCATCCTCAACTGGATCGCGAGCACGAGGGACGTCATCGAGATGATCGTGTGCTGAACAAGGAGGTGCCGTGCGTTCGGTACTTGATCGGTTGGATCGCGAAGAAGTTGGACTACATAAACCACGTTACTAAACGATTCCTCTTTCGGTCTATGAGGGTACGTGGACATACTCTCCCCTCTCGTTGCTATGCATCACATATATAGATCTTGCGTGATCGTAGGAAGTTTTTTGAAATACTACGTTCCCCAACAGTGGCATCCGAGCCAGGTCTATGCGTAGATGTGATATGCATGAGTAGAACACAAAGAGGTGTGGGCGATAATAGTCATACTGCTTACCACCAACGTCTTACTTTGATTCGGCGGTATTATTGGATGAAGCGGCCCGGACCGACATTACATGACCGTGTTCATGAGACTGGTTCTACAACCGGTCCTTGCAAAGGTGGCTGGCGGGTGTCAGTTTCTCCAACTTTACTTGAATCGCGTTTGACTATAACCGGTCCTTCCAAAGGCTAAAACAACACACTTGACGAAAACTCGTTGTGGTTGTGATGCATAGGTAAGAACGGTTCTCGCTAGAAGCCCGTAGCAGCCATGTAAAATTTGCAACAACAAAGTAGAGGACGTCTAACTTGTTTTTGTAGGGCTTGCTATGTTGTGATATGGTCAAGACATGATGTGATATAAATTGTTGTATGAGAGGATCATGTTTTGTAACAGAGTTATCGGCAACTGGCAGGAGCCATATGGTTGTCGCTTTATTGTATGCAATGCAATCACCATGTAATTGCTTTACTTTATCACTAAGCGGTAACGATAGTCATAGAAGCAATAGTTTGCGAGACAACAACGACATGGAGATCAAGGTGGCGCACCGGTGACGATGGAGATCATGACGATGCTTCGGTGATGAAGATCAAGAGCACAAGGTGATGATGGCCATATCATGTCACATATTTTGATTGCATGTGATGTTTATCTTTATGCATCTTATTTTTCTTAGTATGGTGGTAGCATTATAAGATGACCCCTTACTAAATTTCAAGGTATAAGTGTTCTCCCTGAGTATGCACCGTTGCTACAGTTCGTCGTGCCGAGACACCACGTGATGATCGGGTGTGATAAGCTCTACGTTCACATACAACAGGTGCAAGCCAGTTTTGCACACACAGAATACTCAGGTTAAACTTGACGAGCCTAGCGTATGCAGATATGGCCTCGGAACACTGAGATCGAAAGGTCGAGCGTGAATCATATAATAGATATGATCAACATATTGATGTTCATCATTGAAAACTACTCCATCTCACGTCATGATCAGACATGGTTTAGTTGATTTGGATCATGTGATCATTTAGATGACTAGAGGGATGTCTATCTAAGTGGGAGTTCTTAAGTAATATGATTAATTGAACTTTAATTTATCATGAACTTAGTCTTGTTAGTATTTTGCAAATATGTTGTAGATCTATAGCTTGTGTTGTAGCTTCCCTTTATTTTTTGATATGATCCTAGAGAAAACTAAGTTGAAAGATGATAGTAGCAATGATGCGGACTGGGTCCGTGATCTGAGGATTATCCTCATTGTTGCACAGAAGATTTATGTCCTTGATGCACCGCTAGGTGACTAACCTGTTGCAGGAGCTAATGCAGACGTTATGAACGTTTGACAAGCTCGGTATGATGACTACTTGATAGTTTAGTGCATCATGCTTTACGGCTTAGAACCGGGACTTCAAAAATGTTTTGAAAGCCACAGAGCATATGAGATGTTCCAAGAGCTGAAATTAGTATTTCAGACTCATGCCCATGTCAAGAGGTATAAGACCTCTGACAAATACTTCTCCTAAAAGATGGAGGAGAATTGCTAAGCTAGTGAGCATGTGCTTAGAATGTATGGGTACTACAATCGCTTGAATCAAGTGGGAGTTAATCTTCCAGATAAGATAGTGATTGACAGAGTTCTCTAGTCACCATCACTAAGTTACTGGAACTTCGTGATGAACTATAGTATGCAAGGGATGAACAAGACAATTCCCGAGCTTTTCGTGATGCTGAAATCGACGTAGGTAGAAATCAAGAAAGAGCATCAAGTGTTGATGATTGACAAGACCACTAGTTTCAAGAAAATGGCAAAGGGGTAGAAAAAGGGAACTTCAAGTAGAATGCAAGCAAGTTGTCGCTCCCGGGAAGAAGCCCAAAGCTGGATCCAAGCCTAAAACTGAGTGCTTCTACTACAAAGGTAATGGTCACTGGCAGCGAAACTACCCCTAACATTTGGCAGATAAGAAGGATCGCAAAGTGAACAAAGGTATATTTGATATACAAATTATTGATGTGTACCTTACTAGTGTTCGTAGTAGCTCCTAGGTATTTGATACTTGTTCAGTAGCTAAGATTAGTAACTCGAAACATGAGTTGCGGAATAAATAGAGACTAGTTGAGGATGAAGTGACGATGTGTGTTGGAAGTGGTTCCAAGGTTGATATGATCATCATCGCACACTATCTATACTTTCGGGATTAGTGCAGAACCTAAATAAATGTTATTTGGTGTTTGCGTTAAGCATGAATATGATTAGATCATGTTTATTGCAATACGGTTATTCATTTAAGATAGAGAATAATTATTATTATGTTTATATGAACAAAATCTTCTATGGTCATATACCCAATGTTGATGGTTTATTGAATCTCGATCGTGGTAATACACATATTCATAATATTGATGCCAAAAGATGCAAAGTTGAAAATGATAGTGCAACTTATTTGTGGCACTGCCGTCTAGGTCATATTGGTGTAACGCGCATGAAGAAAGTCCATGCTGATGGGCTTTTGGAACCACTTTATTATGAATCATTTGATACTTGCGAACCATACCTTATGGGCCAGATGACTAAAACTCCGTTCTCCAGAACAATGGAACGAGCTACTGACTTATTGTAAATAATACATACCCATGTATGCGGTCCAATGAGTGTTGATGCTTGTGGCAGTTATCGTTATTTTCTGACCTTCACAGATGATTTGAGCAGATATGCATATATCTACTTAATGAAACACAAGTCTGAAACATTTGAAAAGTTCAAAAATTTCAGAGTGAAGTGGAGAATCATCGTAACATGAAAATAAAGTTTCTACGATATGATCGTGGAGGAGAATATTTGAGTTACGTATTTGGCCTTCATTTAAAACAATGTGGAATAGTTTCACAGCTCACGCCACCTAGAACACCACAGCGTAATTGTGTGTCCGAACATCGTAACCGCACTTTATTGGATATGGTGCGATCTATGATGTCTCTTACCGATTTACCACTATCGTTTTGGGGTTATGCATTAGAGACAACTGCATTCACGCTAAATAGGGCACCGTCGAAATCCATTGAGACGATGCCTTATGAACTGTGGTTTGGCAAGAAACCAGAGTTGTCATTTCTTAATGTTTGGGGCTGCGATGCTTATGTGAAAAAGCTTCAACCTGACAAGCTCGAACCCAAATCGTAGAAGTGCGTCTTCATAGGATACCCAAAGGAGACTATTGGTACACCTTCTATCACAGATCCGAAGGCAAGATATTCGTTGCTAAAAATGGATCCTTTCTAGAGAAGGAGTTTCTCGCGAAAGAAGTGAGTGGGAGGAAAGTAGAACTTGATGTGGTAATTGTACCTTCTACTAAATTGGAGAGTAGTTCATCACAGAAATCAGTTCTAGTGATTCCTACACCAATTAGTGAGGAAGCTAATGATGATGATCATGAAACTTCAGATAAAGTTACTACCAAACCTCGTAGATCAACCATAGTACGATCCGCACTAGAGTGGTACGGTAATCCTATTCTGGATGTCATGTTTCTAGACCATGATGAACCTACGAACTATGAGGAAGCGATGATGAGCCCAGATTCTGCAAAATGGCTTGAGGCCATAAAATCTGAGATGGGATCCATGTATGAGAACAAAGTGTGGACTTTGGTGGACTTGCCCGATGATTGGCAAGCCATTAAGAATAAATGGATCTTCAAGAGGAAGACATACCCTGATGGTAGTGCTACTATCTACAAAGCTCGATTTGTCGCAAAAAGGTTTTCGACGAGTTCAAGGTGTTGACTACAATGAGATTTTCTCAACTGTAGCGATGCTTAAGTCTGTCCGAATCATGTTAGCAATTGCCATATTTTATGAAATCTGGCAAATGGATGTCAAAAACTGCATTCCTTAATGGATTTATTAAAGAAGTGTTGTATACGATACAATCATAAGGTTTTGTCAATCCTAAAGGTGCTAAAAAATGTGCAAGCTCCAGCGATCCATCTATGGACTGGTGCAAGCATCTCAGAGTTGGAATATATGCTTTGATGAGTTTATCAAAGCATATGGTTTTATACAGACTTTTGGAGAAGTCTGTATTTACAAGAAAGTGAGTGGGAGCACTACAACCTTTCTGATAAGTATATGTGAATGACATATTGTTGATCGGAAATGATGTAGAATTTTCTGGAAAGCATAAAGGAGAGTTAAAGGAGATTTTCAAAGAAAGACCTCGGTGAAGCTACTGTAGCGACCCGATCCGGAATCGGTCAAGTCTTTGCGTAGCTGTACCATCCCAAGATCATGCTGGGGCACACAGTACATTGATGAAAAGATTCAAAGTTCAATCACACCTGAATTTATTACACGATTCTCATATCGAGTCTTTATTACATCATAATAAATTCGGCTGAAGGCCAACTCATCAGAAATAAACTAAATAAAGTCGCGGAAGCATAGACGAATAGCGAGTCCATCCGAATCCATAGGGAATCGCCAAGCATGGATTGTAGCCTCACTCCTGGTCAGAAAACTCCTCTACAACATAAGACATTGCAGCCGTGTAGGTCAGCATTTTTGAATATGCCGGCAAGTCATGAAGAGATACCAACAATAAAATTACTAACACTATATGCAATTTGGATGTGGGGCTCTAAGTTTTATGTTTTTGTGGAAAAGCCAAAATTTCCCTACAATAAAGGACTTATTTGCAATTACTACACAATGTTGGTTGTTATTGAGATGGTTCCGCCAACCAATGTCTCATTCCCAAATTAGTAAATAACCCCTCAATTAATTTATTTGTTCGGTGTTGAGATTTCCGGAATACTGCAATTTCCAAAGGCTCAAGTTATCTGTAACCGGGGACACGGCTAATCGATTAGGTCTTCACTCTGCGGAGTCTTGTGCACTTTACCCGCAAGAATCGTTCCATCCTTTTAAGTCCTCGCACTGCCTGGTGTTTGAAGACGGGATGAACGAAACATGGTCTTCTGAATAGTTCCTCTGGGCCACTGCCGGTGCCCATCCAATCCTACTGTTCTTCTACATCTTGTAGCACCGTCTAGCCAGAGTCACACCTAGGGTCGACCAAGCCAGATCCCATAATGGCTTGCGGTTGCAAGTTAAGCTTCTGGTCAATGGGGTATCCATCCGTCTCTTCGTGGCTGGGTTTTGCTTTCCGCAAGATGTCATGGCGCTTCTCCATGCACCCCGGCCATCCGCTGGTTCCTCCAGGGTGCCCGTCAACCGTTCTCCACCCAGTAGTGAATTTTGAAGTCCATCTTGAGCTTGAAGTCATGGGGTTGTCATCATCTTGACTCTCACATCTCCCTTATGAATCACTCAACCAACCCCGTCTACGAAAGCATAGCAATCAACTACATCATCTCGGGCATTGGTAACAAGGGGAATGGGTTCATTCTACCTCATGATACTACTGAATAACATAACTTAAAATTCTTCTACTGCATGTATGGTGGGGAGGAATAATTCTAATGCAACAAAATCATAGGTATTGTAAAACATGATCAAATGACTTGCCTGGTTGACGGTCTTCGAAACCTAGCGACTCGTAATAGGAGGCCTCACACTCCAGGAATTCTATTGAGTCAAACAATAGCACAAATAAGTATACTACAATATAGCATAGCAGCAAGTTAATGTAAATCACACAATCACTCAAACCAAAACCAAAGAAAACTCGAGGAAATCAAATCAAGGTTTTCATCACTTCAAGCAAACAACTAGGAATAAGTTTTATCCTACTAAAACTTTTCTTAACAGAACCTAAACAAGGGCTTTGCTAACTAACAGAAAGGAAAACATCATATAAACTAGGTGCAAAAAGAATCACATCAAAAGCTATTATAGAACTGCTATTATGCCTAAAACAAAACTAGTAAAAAGATAAAATAAAACTATTTATTTTACTGTAAATAAAAGTTCACCCTCTGTAACTACAGAAACTAATCTAAACAAAATTATAACAGAGGTAAAATAAAATTCTATATTAACTAGAACAGCAAGAAACAGTAGCAAGCTAAATAAAACTAGAAAAGCTTAATTTTGAGTGAAACTAATTTTAATGCAATCTAAAAATACCCCAAAAAGTTCCTACAGCTAGGCAAGGTGAAAAATAAGCAATAGAAAAAAGAATCACTAAAAACAATTATCCTAGCTCAATTTATGGCAGAAAAACTAATCTGACTAAAACTAATACAAAATAATTTCTATAAACTTAAACATGGCCGAACCTACTTTCTGCAGAAACTACAGGAAATTCGTAAACTAACAAAAAAAGAATCAACTAAAAACAATAAATATCCTAATAGATACAGCTTTTACAAAAACAGAACTATTTATGCTAAAAACAGAAACTATCCCTGGGTGGTTTTGGTAATTCCTAACAACATATATCTCATTGAGCTAATACTATTTCAAGATAAATATTTTAGGAAATCTCAATGTTTGGCATGGCATGGAGAAACGTGGACCCCTCAAAATGCTAAGGACAAAAGGATTGGCTCAAGCTCAAAGCACAATACTCTACATTTTACTTTTAGTGATCCAAGATCACATTGAGTCCATAGGAAAGCCAATACTATTAAGAGGGGGTGAGGTGTTGCTTAATGAGTTGCTTGCTCAAAGTGCTTAGTGATATGCTCCAAAAACCCTCAACCACTTTCTCACATCCACATATGTCCCAAACCAAAAGTCAAACTCGGCCCTACAGAAACTTTCTATCCGGCGCCACCGAGTTCAATTGACATAGCCACTGCCAGAAATCCTAGTCTTTTCGGTCTCACCGATAGGGATCTCGGTCTCACCGACATGGGATTGTAATCTCTCTATTTCCCTTCATAACGTTTCGGTCAAACCGAGATGAGCGATCGGTCCCACCGACATTGCAATGCAAACTCTCTGTTTCCCTTTCGTAACGTTTCGGTCCAACCGAGATGAGCGAATTGGTCCCACCGAGTTTGCTTGACCAACTCTCTGGTTAGCTTATTACCAAAATCGGTCTCACCGAGTTTGTGTAATCGGTCTCACCAATATTACGTTGTTCCCTAACCATAATGATATCGTTCCCACCGAGTTGACTTGTCGGTCCCACCAAAATGCCTAACGGTCACAATATGAACTAAATCGGTCTGACCGAGTTTAACGATTCGGTCACACCGAGTTTGGTAAGTTGTGTGTAACGGTTAGATTTTGTGTGGAGGCTATATATACCCCTCCACCCACTCTTCATTCATGGAGAGAGCCATCAGAACATGCCTACACTTCCCCTATCCATTTTCTAAGAGAGAACCACCTACACTTGTGTTGATATCAAGATATGACATTCCTACCACATAAATCTTGATCTCTAGCCTTCCCAAAGTTGCTTTCCACTCAAATCTTCTTTCCACCAAATCCATATCCTGTAAGAGAGAGTTGAGTGTTGGGGAGACTATCATTTGAAGCACAAGAGCAAGGAGTTCATCATCAACACACCATCTATTACCTTTTGGAGAGTGGTGTCTCCTAGATTGGTTAGGTGTCACTTGGGAGCCTCCATCAAGATTGTGGAGTTGAACCAAGGAGTTTGTAAGGGCAAGGAGATCACCTACTTCGTGAAGATCTACCCGAGTGAGGCAAGTCCTTCATGGGCGTCGGCCATGGTGGGATAGACAAAGTTGCTTCTTCGTGGACCCTGCGTGGGTGGAGCCCTCCATGGACTCGCGCAACCGTTACCCTTCGTGGGTTGAAGTCTCCATCAACGTGGATGTACGATAGCACCACCTATCGGAACCACGGATAAAAAAATCTCCGTGTCACCATTGCATTTGTTTCCTCTAACTCCTCCCTTTATCTTCATATGCAGTTGTTTTACATTCTGCTGCTATACTCTTAGAATTGCATGTGTAGGTTTATTGCTTGACTTGTGCTAAGTTGCTAAAATCTGCCAAGAACTAAAATTGGGAAAAGGCTAGATTTTTATTTGGTCAAGTAGTCTAATCACCCCCCTCTAGACATACTTTCAATCCTACAATTGGTATCAGAGCTTTGGTCTCCATTTGCTTTGATTTCCATAGCTTTTGGTGGTCGTAGCCTTGGACTCACAACCTAGGAGAGTATGGCGTCTAGCGAGGGAAATTACCACCGTAGAGGTCCTTACTTTGATGGTACAAATTTTGCTAGTTGGAAGCATAAGATGAAAATGCATATTCTTGGACATAACCCCGTCGTTTGGGCTATTGTGTGTATTGGCTTGCAACGTGAATTGTTTGATGGGAGAGAACTGAACCGTGAAGCTACCGCGGAAGAGTTGAAGATGCTCCAATACAACGCTCAAGCTTGTGATATTCTCTTCAACAGATTGTGCCCCAAAGAATTAAACAAAATCAGTCATCTTGAGAATGAAAAGGAAATTTGGGATACTTTGATTGACATGCACGAAGGTATCGACTCTGTCAAGGAATCCAAATTGGATGTGCTTCCAAGTCAACTTGACAAGTTCAAAATGAAGGATGGTGAAGGCGTCGCTGAAATGTACTCTAGGTTTGCTCTCATCACAAATGAGATTGACGGCTTAGGAAGTGAAGAGATGTCCGACAAATTCATCATCAAGAAGATCCTAATAGCCTTGGATGGAAAATATGATACCGTGTACACATTGATCCAAATGATGCCCAACTACAAGAATCTCAAGCCAACAGAAGCCATTGGGAGGATTGTTGCTCATGTGATGTCACTCAAGGATAAGGAAGAGCTCCACAACAAGTCAAGTGGTGCTTACAAAGCCTCAAGTGAAGCTCCCACATCATCAAGTGAGAAACAAACCTTCAATGAAGAATTGAGCCTAATGGTGAAGAACTTCAAGAAGTTCTACAAGAGTAGAAGCAAGGAAAGAAGTTCCAAGTCAAGGTCCTACAATTACAAAAGATCTTCGAGTCGTGAACGTAATTGCTACAATTGTGGAAGACCCGGACACTATTCCAATGAGTGTACGGCTCCCTACAAAAGAAGAGAAGATTCTCCAAAAAGAAGAAGTAGAAGAGAAGAATCACCACCAAGAGAAAGGAAGAGTAGAGATGATCGTTATGAATGAAGAACATCTCGGAGAAGCAAGGATTCGGAAAGAAAGGACAAATCATCAAAGAGCTACACAAAACGAAGACATCAAGCTCATGTTGGTGAATGGGTATCCGACTCTGACTCCGACCATCACTCCGAGAGAAGCTATCACTCTGACTCCGAATATACTCAAGATGAAGGTGTTGCCGGTCTAGCACTTGTGTCAACCAACTCCTACGACATATTTGACTCACCAAATGAAGGAATTGGAAGATGCTTCATGGTTAAAGGACGAAAGGTATCACATCCCGAGTATGTTGATTTCAATAGTGATGAAGATGACTTGTTAGGTGATGATGATGTACTTGTTGACAACTCTAGTGATGAATACTATGATGAAACGTCAATTAATCATGCTAATCAAGATAAAACGAATGACAATGACAAGGAGAAGATTGAGTGCCTAACTAAAGAACTAAACACTCTTAACTTTACTCATGAAACTATCTTGGAAGATCATCGAGAAATTTTAAAGACTCATGAGAAGTTACGCTTTGAAAAGCTCAACCTTCAGCAAGAGCATGAGTTTTAAAAGGCAACCAATGATGATCTTCGCAAGAAAGTTCTTCTTACATTGCCAAGCGTTTACTCTTATCTACTTACAAGCCATAAGTCAAGTCTAGTAACAAGAACAAGAAAGATTCTCCTTCTAGTAGTAACAATAATCATGCTAAATCCAATATTGTTGCTTCTAGTAGTTCTCTTGATTCCACTAATGATTCTATTAGCCAAGTTACACTTGAGCAAGAAAATAGCTTATTGAAAGGAATTATAGAGAAAGGTGTTTACAAGAGCCTTGCCGGAAGTAAGCAATTCGAGGAGATTGTACGCAAGCAAGGAAGGCACCGGAATAATCAAGGTGTTGGTTTTGAACGAAAGTTCAATGACGATGGAGCTGAGTGGGAAGAAGATCAATACCCCAAGACAAAGTTTGTTCCTCAACAAGAGAAGTACGATCCTACTTCTTTCAAGGGAACACAAGCTCAAGATGATCCTTCACCACAAGACCACAAGCAAAAAGGCAAGGACAAGCTTCAAGAGGAGATTGATGCATTTGAAGAAGCTCCTAAGGCCTTGGTCAAGTGGATTCCCAAGACCACATCAAGTTCTACTTCATCAAGCACGACTACAACTCCAAGGATTCCCATCAAGATGATGTGGATCCCAAAGAAGAAGAACTAGAGAGTTCTTGAGGGTGACTCCGCCAACATACTTCACTCTTATCATTTTGGCGAGGACAAGTGCAAACAACTTCCATATCTTGCACTAATCCAAGGAGTCACAAACCCTCTTGTTGGTAAGACAAGGGACAAGGTAACCTAATGCTTTCATGGACATCATCTTGTGTGTGCATCACTCTATGCCTATGGATATCCTTGTTTGTTCCTTGTGGGAATAACCCGTGTAGGTATTGAAAGTGCAACTCACTCCAATGGATTGCTCCGAATGATCTACATCAACATTGAGCATCCACATCTTCAACACCTACATGAAGTTATCATCGACAAAACCCAAGGTTAGTTCATCCCTCTTAGGGGGGATATCACATCTAGGGGGAGCTTCACTCTAAATAATTGAGCTAAAGCAACTCTAATGGTGTGAACACAACAATGCTTGATGTAAAAGTGGTAACCCCACTTGTGCTTAAATGATGAGTATGACCTATGATCAAATGTTCTCATTTGACTCCTGAGTCAATATACTCATATCTAGATGACCTAGTCATCGCCAATTGTTTGATAGATGCTAGAATTGGTTGTGCATGCTCTGCCACATACTTCATTTGCGATTTTATTGTGTGAGCATGTCGTTTGCATATTTTACTCATTCGAGGACATCCACTAATTGTTTTGAATGTTTGTTCTCTTTCTTTGACCAAGTGGATGGACAAGAATGCCTAAGTACCCTCTCTAGCTATCTATGCTTTTCTCATCTCAAAATTTATTCATGCTACATCACAAAGTTTGATCAAGTCAGATTCAAACCACTCTGTGTGAGGAGCACTCGGAGTTCCCGATTTGGCATAGACTTAAACTTCCAAAACCTCTTTGTGCATTTCGGTCTGACAGAGAAATCCATTTCGGTCACACCGAGTTCACTAAGATGATCTAGATTTTCATGTCGGTGCAACCGATTAGAACTTTTCGGTCACACCGAGTTGCAGTAACTGTTCACAGTTTTGCATCTCGGTGCCACCGAGTTGTTCCACTCGGTCACACCGACTGGGTCAGGTTATAAATACCGACGGGTCTAATTTTGGAAATTTTTCCGAAACAATTCGCCCGCGCGTAACCTACTCTGCCTCTTTGAGTCTCCAGATCGTCCTCTCGCCACCAGCGACCTCCCGCCGCTGGACTCTGCCACTGTCAACGGCAATCTGCCGCACCGTTACCGCCGTAGCAAGTTCATCGCTGGATAGGGTATGAACTTGACTCTTTGTGCTATGCTTTAACTCTGATTCATAGCACATTGCATTGCCATGATTCTTGCCACATATGAAATCATCCTGTCCAGCTAAAACATCCAGTACATTAGATTTGATTTGAAAATTTAGGGTTAGGTTTTCGCCGAATTCATCTCGGACCGACCGAGTTGTTGAAATCGGTCTCACCGATTTGGCTTAGGCCATTGCACATGCAATTTTCGGTCTAACCGAGAATTGCAAATCGGTGTGAACGAGTTCGATTCTTTGTGAAACCCTAGCAATCTCGATGCCACCGAACTGTGACTCGGTCTCACCGAGTTCACTAGTTTAGGTTCCAAAACTGCTTCGGTATCACCGAGTTTACAAATCGGTAGCTCCAAAATGCTTTCTGTGGAAAAACTAAAACTAAGTTTTTGAGTCAATTATTTTGCAAAACCTCGGTACTTTGTGATGCTCATCTACTCTACCTCATCTACAACCTATTCACAAGGTCCGTTGACAGTTGTTTGCTTGAAGATGTCTGATCAAAATGACAACCAGAACAAGTCAGAGGAACATGCTTAGTTGAGTGAGGGCACTAGTCCCTCAAGCAGCTATGATGAGGGTAGCAGGAGCACACCTAGTAACTTGCCCAAGGAAGCTACTAGGACAAGGAAGAAGAGAACATCTGATTCATAGGATGAGGACTACATTGCAGCTAAGGATGAGGCCACTTCCAAGAAGAAAGTGGTAACGAAAGAGTTTGGCACTGCTGCACCAACAAAGCTAGGGATGAACAGAAAAGCTCCAGCCAAGAGAGTTCCTATGCTAAAGGTCAGAGCATCCACTCAAGAAGCTTTGGGATCTGAAACCAAAGAACCAGTTGTGGCTGAGAAGAAGAGGAAAGAAAGGGTCAAGAAGACCATGGCCAGAGTTGTTGGGAAGCCCTCAATGATGGATGAAGAGGAAGAGGCTTTGCACCAGCACCTAAAGCTCAGAAGCTGATGGGAGATGCTATAAGATCAGGGGCTGCTCCATCTAAGCCCAAAGATGCTCCCAAGGCTGTTGGTCCTAAGCCCAAGACTGCACCCAAGAGAAACACCAGAAGTATTCCTGCTGAGGAGAAGAACAAGGCCCTAGTGCCTGAAGCTACTGATGATGAAGAAGATGATACACTTGTCTTGAGAAAGTTGAAGCCCAAGATCCCTGACCACAATGATGCACATCCAGTTGCAGAGGACATGAAGCTCAGGAAGGATGCATGACTGAGATTATGGAGACAGTCTGATCCCTATGCTGTCAGGAGGAGAACTTTTGTGGACTACATGTTCCACACAAAGGAACAACAAGACTTCTATGAGACAATCCTGCTTGACAAGAAGCCCATAGTGTGTGACATGAGATGGATTGACTGGGAGTACTTCAGGAAGAATGAAGATCATTATCCAGGAGTATATGACAGCTTCAAAGCATGTGGAATTGATACATTTGTTGCTCAGAAGCTCACCAAGTGGAATGATGAGCTGATCATGCAGTTTTACTCCACTACCCACTTCTACCCAGATGGGAAGATCATCTGGATGTCAGAAGGTACTAGGTACCAATCCTCTGTAGAAGAATGGGCTCAGTTGATCAATGATCCAAAAGAAAGTGAAGATGACTTGGATGTCTATGCCAAGAAGAAGAAGGATCACAACTCCATGGCTAGCATGTATAGAGAGATCCCAGATGCTGCTTTGGAGACTCATAAGTTTGGATCTGTCCACTACTTGTTGTTTGGATTGCCTACAATCAAATGGATTCTAAGTCACACTTTGTGGCCCAAGTCAGGTGATCACAAGATGATCAGAGGACATGTTATCAACTTGCTGCATATATTTGATGTGCCTCAAAAGTTTAAAGTCACGAGTCTGATTGTGGAGACAATCAAGAGGACTGCAGCTGATCAGAAGATATCTTGTGGGTATGCCCCACAAATTCAGGAGCTCATCAACTCCAAGATGGGCACATGCAAATATCTATTGGATAAGGAGCACCTGCCCATCTACTCTGACTTTGAGGACAACACTGTTGTCATGGATGAGAATGAACCATCATCAGCTCAAGCACATGAGAAGAGAGAGAAGGCAAAGGTAGAGAAAGCTGCAAAGATGCCAACAGCTGAAGAAGCATCTCAGGTATTCTTAAAGAGCAAGCAAGATCATCCTGGATACTTGATTGCCTCCACCTTGAGGATTGAGAAGGGCCTGGCCACACTGACTCAAAACCACGAGAGCTTGGAGAGGATCATTGAGCAGAAATTTTATGATCTTGATGTCAAGGTAACTGAGATCCAGTCAGTAGTTGAGCAACTTCAGGAGGAAGTGGAGGAGAAGAAGGGGAAGTGTACTACAGATGCTTTCCATAGAGTGCCCAGGAGTCAGAGATCTACTGCAGTGCCTGTCACAGATACGAGAGCTACTACATCTGCACCAGCAGCCACAACATTAGTTCCACCAAGCTCTAGCAGCCACTCCACCAGCTCCAACTACATCAACAGAAGCTTTCGTCCTTGGAGTCATCTCCACGCCACCTCATGAAGACCAAGCCTGAGAGACGTTTAGCACTATGCATTTTTATGAACTTTTTGGTAACTTGTTGCCAAAGGGGGAGAAAATGGATAGATCATAGTCTGAGAGAGAGAGAGAGAGAGAGAGAGAGAGAGAGAGTTGCTTTTTGGTCTCTCTTTGCTTTGCTTGAACCTTATTGTGTGTTTGCTTGATACACTATGTCTTTTCCGTGATACTTGGATGATCATATGTTTGATCATATGCCACCTTAATGCTTGTTGGATGATATTATCTCTTATATCCTTTTATGATCACTCACTTGCTTGGTGAAGAGTGCATGCTTTTAACTTCTATCATTTTGAGCGCTCCACCAAGATGTATGTGACATGAAAGAGTAACCCATGATTCTAACACATTGTGCATTTGCAGTCCAAAGCAAATTTTAAATAATGCACAAATTTAGGGGGAGCTCTTGCTTATCACATACTTCTCAAAGCGACGATGTCTTTCAATCTTATTATCATTTGTCGAAGCTTTGATCTATATGTTGTCATCAATTACCAAAAAGGGGGAGATTGAAGTGCAACTATCCCAGGGTGGTTTTGGTAATTCCTAACAACATATATCTCATTGAGCTAATACTATTTCAAGATAAATATTTCAGGAAAGCTCAATGTTTGGCATGGCATGGATGAGAAACGTGGACCCCTCAAAATGCTAAGGACAAAAGGATTGGCTCAAGCTCAAAGCACAAGACTCTACATTTTACTTTTAGTGATCCAAGATCACATTGAGTCCATAGGAAAGCCAATACTATTAAGAGGGGGTGAGGTGTTTCTTAATGAGTTGCTTGCTCAAAGTGCTTAGTGATATGCTCCAAAAACCCTCAATCACTTTCTCACATCCACATATGTCCCAAACCAAAAGTCAAACTCGGCTCTACCGAAACTTTCTATCCGGCGCCACCGAGTTAAATTGACATAGCCACTGCCAGAAACCCTAGTCTTTTCGGTCTCACCGATAGGGATCTCGGTCTCACTAAGATGGAATTGTAATCTCTCTATTTCCCTTCGTAACATTTCAGTCAAACCAAGATGAGTGATGGTCCCACTGACATTGCAATGCAAACTCTCTGTTTCCCTTTCGTAACGTTTCGGTCCAACCGAGATGAGCGAATCGGTCCCACCCAGTTTGCCTGACCAACTCTCTGGTTAGCTTATTACGAAAATTGGTCTCACCGAGTTTGTGTAATCGGTCAACGAGATTACGTTATGCCCTAACCCTAATGATATCGGTCCCACCGAGTTGACACGTCGGTCCCACCGAAATTCCTAATGGTCACATTATGAACTAGATCGGCCTGACCGAGTTTAACGATTCGGTCCCACCGAGTTTGGTAAGTTGTGTGTAACGGTTAGATTTTGTGTGGAGGCTATATATACCCCTCCACCCACTCTTCATTCGTGGAGAGAGCCATCAGAACATGCCTACACTTCCACTATCCATTTTGTAAGAGAGAACCACCTACACTTGTGTTGAGATCAAGATATTCCATTCCTACCACATAAATCTTGATCTCTAGCCTTCCCCAAGTTGCTTTCCACTTAAATCTTCTTTCCACCAAATCCATATCCTGTGAGTGAGAGTTGAGTGTTGGGGAGACTATCATTTGAAGCACAAGAGCAATGAGTTCATCATCAACACACCATCTATTACCTTTTGGAGAGTGGTCTCTCCTAGATTAGTTAGGTGTCACTTGGGAGCCTCCATCAAGATAGTGGAGTTGAACCAAGGAGTTCGTAAGGGCAAGGAGATTGCTTACTTCGTGAAGATCTACCCGAGTGAGGCACGTCCTTCGTGGGCGACGGCCATGGTGGGATAGACAAGGTTGCTTCTTCGTAGACCCTTCGTGGGTGGAGCCCTCCGTGGACTCGCGCAACCGTTACCCTTCGTGGGTTGAAGTCTCCATCAACGTGGATGTACAATAGCACCACCTATCGGAACCACGGATAAAAAATCTCCGTGTCACCATTGCGTTTGCTTCCTCAAACTCCTCCCTTTACCTTCATATGCAATTGTTTTACTTTCCGCTGCTATACTCTTAGAATTGCATGTGTAGGTTGATTGCTTGACTTGTGCTAAGTTGCTAAAATCTTCCAAGAACTAAAATTGGGAAAATGCTAGATTTTTATTTGGTCAAGTAGTCTAATCACCCCCCCCTCTAGACATACTTTCGATCCTACACAAAGCCCTGCGCCGGTAACATCATCATCACCGTCGCCATGCCGTCGTGCTGACGGAACTCACCCTCTTCCTCAACTGGATCGCGAGCACGAGGGACGTCATCGAGCTGAACGTGTGTTGAACGTGGAGGTGCTGTACGTTCGGTACTTGATCGGTTGGATCACGAAGAAGTTCGACTACATCAACCGTGTTACTAAACGCTTCCGCTTTTGTTCTATGAGAGTACGTGGACATACTCTCCCTTCTCGTTGCTATGCGTCACATAGATTGATCTTGCGTGATCATAGGATTTTTTTTGAAATACTATGTTCCCCAACAGCAAGAAACGGAGATTGAAATCTGGATATTGTGAATATAAGAGGAAAGCTTTATTAATGAAGGTGGGGTTCTATGAGGCCTTTGTCTAGTCGTTGAACACAAACGAAGTACGCGAAGTTGTAGCTATGGCTAACTCTTAATCTAAATAAAACCCAAAGTCTAAACGACGCCCTAAGGGCTGTATATATGGAGGAAGAGGGGGGAATTTCGTGGCCCTTGGGGAAGGGGTCCGAAACCAACCCTATATCTTGTTTCCCCACACATAGAGACTCTAAAAACATCCTATACTCTAGTATTTCGAAATTACATGGGCCTGGTCCAATAATAAGGCGACACAACACCTATAATAGCCTCTGGACGAAATTCAGGAAGTGGCATCTTGTATATTTCGTCCAAGCCTTCATACACTCATTAGGGTGGCTTCAAAGTCCCGAAACCATCACTTGAAACTCGAGTCTTGTTTCCCTTGTGCATGCCATCATCTCCATGCTTGATCTTTCTCAAGTGATCATCCCTCTTGTCCATGCTAGGCCCTTCATTTGCAAGAACAACAAATATATCCAATTTAGGCAACATCATATTCTCATGAACATTAGAATCATTACCAAGAAACGAAAGTACCTGATAATTTAATTGGCGTGCGCGAGTTTTAGTAATTGGTCCAGTATGTATAGCAGCAGGGGTTGTGGGTGTAACAATGGTATTGATGTCCTCATCATTGTTGATGACGATGTTTGTGACAGCCTCATGTAGACGACATTGAAGATGACGATGGGTAGCGACGCTTGACTTGGACGAAAGATGACCCATGGTGACGAACTTGAGAAATCATGCATAGTGCTTCGTAAAAAACTGATTTGTCCTCTCCCGGTGAAGGATCAAAAGGATGAGCAGTTTAGAATACATGCTCTCCCGCATGCTCTGATGTACGCCTTGTTCGGAATGGAGTAGACTGCGGTGGTGGCTCAAGTTGTGAGATGAGACGAAATCCTAGGTGTTTGTTTTTCGTGTATTTGGCTGCGGCAGGTAACAAGTATATATAGGAGGACCAAGATGGTATCGTGTCATGATCACGATCTCAAACCGACTTGGTCTACAAGTCGTGAACTTACCGGACAAGTAAAGGTTCAACTTGTCTGCCAAGAAATAAAAAAACTGGCAAAAGGAAGTCGCACCGCTGCAAGGCCACAGACCGGATTTTGGCAATACCATTCACGCACATGTCACACTCCCGTTCGGCCCCAACCCGAGCCCGACCCAGGCCAACCAGGCGAGCGCGCATGTGGTCTTCTGTCCTCAACACATCACTTAGTGTGATGGGGAGAATCCACTATATAAGTCCATATCCGATTAATCCCCTCACCATAGGGATTGAAGGGGATTGGGGAGGTTTCAGGGGTATTTTGACTTGCAAGGGAGTTAATCCCCCTCAATCCCTTTCAAACCTCTTCAAACCCCGCCTAACTGAACAAGGCCTAAAGAGGTCTCACACATCCTCAACTTTTAAGGCGGGACTAAACTTTAGAACGGCCGCTTGCAATTTTATTCATGGATCAATTTGAGATTTCAGAAATTGTACATGGGCCTAGCCCGTTATCTCTAATAGAGCCTCCTCTGCCACCACATGTGTCGGCGAGACGGGATACTAGTAGAAAAAGGGTCAAACGTGAAGCACATTAGTGCCGGTTTGTATTTGAGCCGGCACAAATGTATACATTAGTGCCGGTTCCAACGGCTAGCCGGGCTGCTCTCATTAGTACCGGTTCGTGCCACGAACCGGTACTAATGAGAGTGGTGGCAGGATGTTGTCAGTCTGGGCCCCCTCCAGCACCTTTAGTACCGGTTCTTGGAACGAATCGGTACTAAAGGTCGTCCTACATAAACCCTTCGTCCACCCAAGCTCGCTTTGTTCTTCCCCTTTCCCCTCTCCTCTCTGTTCTTCCCCTCTTCCTCTCGATCTCATCACACATTTTGCCCAATATTTGTCAAGATTTGAAGGCCCCCATCCATTCAAATGATCACAAAGGTTAGCAACTTTGTCCTTTCATCTCTCATTGCTAGATTAGCTCTTGCAATGCTTTATATAGTTATTAATTTGTGAGTTTAGTAATTTGGGAGGAAATATATATATGTGCTAGTATTTGATTTATATGCAATTTGAGGTTAAAATAGCACTTAGTTTGCATATGTAGGTGTGGTTTACTTAGTGCCTTCTAAATCTCCGTCGTAACCACCGTCGATCGCCCGCACCGTCCCGTCGCCGGCACCACCTTGTGGTGAGCCTCTTGTTCATGAAATTTTATATAAAAAATAGATGTTTGTGTGATTTGGATATATAGTTACTCGTATAATAATTATCTTACCCGTACGTTCTTTGTTATACATAGTGCCATGGTTTTGATATCCGTCCCCGTTGGCCCTTGTCCTTGTTATGATTCGGATGTGGTATATTCTCTTTTAAAACTATTTGTTGCATATCATGTTTATGACAAATTATGCCCATCAAGTTGACATAGATATTTTTATCTAGGAGGTATGTGAACCGGAAATTCCAACCGACCCTATTGTCGAGAGGTTAAATTTAGTTGAAAGAGAAAACGAGTACTTGAAAGAAAAATTGAAAAGAATTGAGGGGGAGAAGATGGAATTGGAGTTGCATGTTGCCAATGTCGTCGATGATCACAAGATCAAGAAGGAGAAAATGCGCTTGAAGATTAGAAAGATTAGAAAATATGCCATCGATAGTGAGGCTTGGTATCATTATGCTGTTGGATCAATTGTTACCTTAGTTGCAATCTTGATCGCATTTGTTGTTGCATTTAAATGCTTTAGCTAGAGAGTTATTTGTTTGTTGCATTTAAGTGTTGTATGAACTTTATGTATGAACTTGTATTAATTTGGTCTAATCGGTGTTGTGTAATGAAGATGAGCCGGCAATGGATGTACGATGACCGATGCTCTCCCCAGTTCATTGAGGGCATGCATACTTTTCTGCTTGCGGCTGAGGCAAACAAGCGGGCGGATGGTTTTATGCCTTGTCCATGTGCTGGCTGTAAGAATGGTCGCAATTACTCTACGTCAAGTACCATTCACGTCCACCTGTTTGAGTCCGGTTTCATGCCCCACTATAATGTTTGGACCAAGCATGGAGAAAGAGGGGTTATGATGGAAGACAATGAAGAAGAAGAGGACGATGACAGCTATCCTGGCCATGGGTTCCCTGAATACGATGATACAACAATGGGGGAAGAAGCTGAGCCGGTAATGCGGGAAGAAGCTGAGCCGGCAATGTGGGAAGAAGCTGAAGAAGAGGCATCAGATGAGCCCGTTGATGATCTAGGTCGGGCCATTGCCGATGCAAAGAGAAACTGCGCAAGTGATTTGGAGAAGAAGAAGTTGCAGCGCATGTTAGAGGATCACAAAAAATTGTTGTACCCGAATTGCGTAGGTGACAAGAAAAAGCTGGGCACCACACTGGAATTGCTGCAATGGAAGGCAGAGAATGGTGTATCTGACAAGGGATTTGGAAAGTTGCTGGTAATGATAAAGGATATGCTTCCAAAGGACAACGAATTGCCCGAGAGTACGTATGAAGCAAAGAAGGCTTTCTGCCCTCTAGGGTTAGAGGTGCAGAAGATACATGCATGCCCTAATGATTGCATCCTCTACCGCGGTGAGTACGAGGATTTGAACGCTTGCCCGGTATGTGGTGCATTGCGCTATAAGATCAGCCGCGATGAGCATGGTGATGTCGAGGGCGAGCGCCCCAGGAAGAAGATTCCTGCCAAGGTGATGTCGTATTCTCCTATAATACCACGGTTGAAACGTTTGTTCCAAAACAAAGAGCATGCCAAGGCGATGCGATGGCACAGAGAAGACCATAAGAAAGACGGAAAGTTGAGAGTACCCGCTGACGGGTCGCAGTGGAGAAAAATCGAAAGAAAGTACGGGAAGGAGTTTGCAGATGACGCAAGGAGCGTATGGTTTGGTCTAAGCGCAGATGGCATTAATCCTTTTGGGGAGCAGAGCAGCAACCATAGCACCTGGCCTGTGACTCTATGTTTGTATAACCTTCCTCCTTGGATGTGCATGAAGCGGAAGTTCATTATGATGCCAGTGCTCATCCAAGGCCCTAAACAACCCGGCAAAGAAACTCTAAATACACAAAAAAACAACACAAAAATAAATAAAGCAAAAAATAAAATAAAAAAAGCCCGCCTACTAGGCCAGAGGGGCCTGCATACGACTAGAAACCCAACCTGTCGTTGGGCCAGGATGCAGGCCCGCAAAGGCCAAGTGGGCCCACAGGTCTGCAAAGAACACATAGGCCTAGTAAGCCTGCTTTGGAGAGGAGCTCGAGAGAGCGACCGCACGGGGGTTTATAAACCAGTGTGGCCGCCCCTTGGCTAGCGAGGTGGGACTAAACTTGCCGCACCGCACCTGCGCCAGCGCACCCCCTTTAGTACCGGGTCGTGGCACAAACTGGTACTAAAGGGGGGGGCTTTAGTACCGGTTTGTGCCACCACCCGATACTAAAGGGGGTCGCTTCCCGCCGCTTGGCCTGGCCAAAATAGGCCTTTAGTACCGGTTGGTGGCTCCAACCGGCACTAAAGGTGCCTTCTATATATACAACGGCTACGCAAATTTTAGTTTCCCTCTCTGTTTGTTCCTCTGTTTCCGTCTCCGTCGCCGTCGCCGCGCCGTCCTCGATCGTCTCCGTCGCCGCTCGTCTCCGTCGCCGCCCCTGTCCCCGTCGCCGCCCCCGTCCCCGTCGCCGCCCTTGTCTCCGTCGCCGCCCCGGGCCCGTCCCCGTCGCGCCGTCC
>NC_041389.1:665714857-665723540 GCF_002162155.2 Triticum dicoccoides | reverse complement strand
GCCTCGCCGTCGCCCGCTGTGAGCTCTCCCCCTCTAACCCCTCTCCCTCGCCCCCGGCGGCCACCATGGGCGCCGCCCCTCCCCGAGCCCATACACACACACACAAGCATGCATGAACACACACACACACACACGTACATATGTATTTTGTATGTTTAATTAGTTTAGATTATTTAGTGTTTAATTAGTATATACGTATTTTGTATGTTTAATTAGTTTAGATTATTTAGATTATTATTTTTTCACTATTATATATGTATGAATGCATGTTAGATGGATATAATTAGTGTTTAATTAGTATGGAATTTTTTTATATAATGTTGTTTTTCAGTTTTTAATGGATGTATAGAAGTTATGTTTTCTGTTTTTAGTGTTAGATGCTTAATTAGTATGAAATAGTATATAGATTTTTGAAATAGTAGAAATGTTAGAAATTTTAGTTATCAAAATCCAATCATTAAAAAAATATTACTTTTTGCGGGCATATAGCTAGTATTTGTTCTCGACGATGCCCGTCCCGCATCCTCGCCGTCGACCCGTCCGCGACGACGTCCAGCCGACCCATGTCCGGGACTAGGCTCCACCGGGCTGGCACTGGGAGGTGCTGCCTGGAGGGGCGCGCCGCTTGATGAGGAACCCGGCCCCGGGTCCCGTCGTCGACCCTGATCTCGTTTGGTGGCGTTCGCGTGGGCCAGTTTCGATGCGGAGGGACCCGGCCCCGCCGGAGGTGGTACGTCGCCGTGTTAGGGAGGAGGACGAGCACGTCCATCGCTACATGGTTGCATTAGAGGGCGGCAGGTTCTCCAATACCTGGCAGTATCTTCGGGGATCTCACTTCAGCTATGATCCTGTGAGGGTTCCTTCTCTTTGGGTGTCCACCGCCCGCGCCGCAGGAACCGCGAGTGTCCTAGATTCTTCTGTAGTATTCGATCTTTAATTAGCTAGCCAGTGATGTACTATTCAATATTATATATTATTCGAGACGATGTATTCGAGATTATATCTATTATTCTAGACGAAGTATTCGAGATTATATCTATTATTCGACTCGATGTAATTTGAATACTAAATTGTTTTATATTTCTTTTGAATTAGTTAAATAAAAGCTATGGCAGACAATACCGACAGAGAGGGAGAACAGACCATATTCGATATGATATGCGGGCCAAATGATGATCAGAATGAAGAAGATTATGACGGCTCCGAATTTCTAAACAACACCGGAGAGGGTGATATGATATTCGATCGCGACGACCGAATTGATGAAGTCATGAACTACGATTATGACGATGACGAAGAACATGTTGATCCTGAAACAACAAAGACGGCGAGGTATATATATTTATATAAGCAGGTATCTGGTGATCATCACATGTTTTAAATGACTTGAAGATATATTAACGAATCGATCTTTGTTCTTTCAGCCATCCGAATCGAGCAAATCTTCAGGCAAAAGGACGAAACGAGGCCCGAACAAAAAGTTGAAGGAGGGCGTAAAGTACAATATCGAGGCAGTCAGACCTAATGGCGAACCATTAGCGCCTAAGAAGATTGCGGACAAGTTCATTCGTCAGTGCGGAGTTCTTGTGAAGGACCAACTCCCGATCTCCCTTCAAGAATGGAGAGAGCCAGCAAAAGATAAAAGACAAAAAGGCAAAGAGGACGCTGCTCCACGTCCAGATGTTACTTTTGTTGACAAGAATCAAAAAGATCTGCTTTGGGATACTCTCATGGAACATTTCACCCTACCAGATCATTTCACAGAAGCAGATGTGCAGAAAGTCAAGGACGCTGCTCTTAGGAAGATGGCGGTTGCATTCAAGAACCACAAGAATCGTGAATGGGACAAGTACGTCAAGGGAGGAAGGAAGACTCCAGTATTCGAGGGAACACTAGAGAACCAACATGCTCATTGGGACGATTTCGTGAAATTCAAGGATTCGGAATTAGCTAAGGAACGGTCGAGAATAAACAAGAAGAATGCCGAAAAAAAGGATAAGTTCCATAAGCTGGGGCCAGGTGGCTATGCGGTGGCAATGCCTAAGTGGGATAAGTCTGAGAAAGAGATGGAGGATGCAGGTGCCACTCCGGTTACTAAGAGCTGGCCCCCCAGGGTCAGGACTTGGTTCTATGCGCATGGGGGGGAGTTGGACCCGAAGACAGGCAATGTTTCGACGAGGGCAAGTCTGAAGGGAGCCGACGATGCGATACTTGTTGCAATAGAAGAGGCACGATCGGGGGTGTTCCAGCCCAACAGAGGGAACGACGAGCTTACGCGTGCCCTGGGAAATCCTGAACACCCGGGAAGAACACGAGGCAAGGGCGCTATTCCGTGGTATGAGGGATTCTCAGACTAGAACACTGACTACAGAACCCGTGCGAGAAAGAAGATTGCGGAGGAGAAGAAGAGGAAGATGGAGGAGGAGCAGAGGAAGCGGGACTATGAACGCCTTCAAGGCCTAGAAGCAAGTCAAGCGGAATTGGTAGTCAAATTCCAGCGGCAGCAGGAGCAGATCGACTCACTTACCCAGCAAAGGGGGTCTCAGCAGCTGCAGCAGCTAGCGAATGATCCAACATTGGATAGCACCGCCCCATCCATGCCGAGAAGCAGCGTGGGTTCCGACGACGCAATGCTGGGTAGATACCCCGTGGATGACATCACGGAGAACACTAGCTGCGAGCTACACGTTAAAATGAAGAACATATCCATGAAGGTGGCGGATGCCGTTGCTTTTACAAATCCCCCCGAGGCAACCTTCCATTGCAACCCGATTCCAGCGGGCTATGCTCGTGTCTTGGTTGATGAGGTGGTGGACCCATATTCGGAGCTAGAGCTTGACTATCCTGGAGGTGACGACGAGCGCTTTCTCGGAGACGCCAAACATCGTATCATCCTATGGAAAAAGGATTGCATCATCATTCGAAGGCCACCGACACCGCGTCAGCCGACTCCTCGTCGAAGTCCGCCACTGAGTCAGCAGTCTCCCGCTCCTGCAAGTCCACCAAGTCCGGCAAAGTGTCAGGCCACTCCTCCTCCAAGTCTGGAAAAGTGTTAGGCCACTCCCCCTCCTCCAAGTCCGCCACAGCGTCAGACATCCACTCCTCCTCCAAGTCTGGCACAACCTCAGGCCACTCCTCCTCCAAGTCCGGCACAACTTCAGGCGGCCACTCCTCCTCGTCCAACTCAGCCCCGTCAGCCGTCTCCGCCGCCTCAGCAATCACAGAAGAGACACCCCGCAGGTATGGTGCGTAGCGGTACAAGTCGAGGTAGTACAGGAAGTACAGGCGGAGGCAAGCGATATAAATATGGTCCAAGCCTCCCGCCTCTTCCGCAGAGGGCTTATGATAGGTCCGAGGAGGAAATCGCAGCCATATCGAAGTCCGAGGTGGAAGCCCATTTTGCACCGAAACCGCCAACGCCGCCAAGGGAGAAAGTGCCTGAGGAAACGATTGACCACTTCATTCGTATGGCTCAACCACCAGCTCCCAAGCCTGTTGACACAGACTATGAGCGCCACATCAGGAAGTTAAATCGAGCACGTGTACGTAAGGAGGCGAGCTCGGGATCGAGCAAACAAGAAGCAGCTGTAAAAAAATGCGGGAAAACCATTCCTCAGCTGGGAGAACAGGCGGCGCAATCGATCCCCTCGCTTGTTGTGCCAACAACACGTGACAGTACGCGCGCCCAATATTATTGTGGGCAAACAGTTTACGTTCCTGAGGTGGGCAATGTGGTAATAACGGAGGAGCATATAATGCAGGCTGAAGTTCTCAAAGACACTGTTGGACAACTCCTCGAGATCGAGCCCATGCCTGTGCTTAGAGAGGATGAAATAAAACGGAAATATGTCCGGGGCCAACCTTTGGTCGAGCCAGACAAGGTCAAGAACCTCCCAACGAGAATGTATGAATTGCATCAATGGTATATGAACATTACCAAGATTTCCAATCGATTGTCCCTCATGGTGAATGTCAAGGAGGATCATTACTACCATGAGAAAGCTGTGTCCGTTGAGTATTCTGAACTGTTTCAGTTATACAATCAAGACGCACTCGACAAATCTATCGTCAGTTGCTATTGTCTGTAAGTGATTTCTTTTTATAATTTAAGTCTCAAGCTAGCTGTAGTGATCCTTTTGATCAATCATTACCTGTAATTATCCTCACTATATTCTTTTCTGTGGTATTATATGCAAGATGAAGATGTATGAAATGAGAAAAGGTGGACGCTATGGCATTGGGTTCATTGACCCAAACACCGTTAATGAATACACATGGAAAATAGATGAACGTCATCAAAAGGCCGTAGAGGACAGCATGCTAGAGTTCTTGAAGCGCCTCAAATACAATGAAGATATACTACTTCCTTACAACTTCCAGTGAGTCACACTGTCTTGTACTACAAATTCTTTGTTTTTGCCTACTAGCTAGCTACATGTTTTTGCTTACATATGCCCGCTTAATTAAGACATGCAAACGTGTGTGCATGCAGATATCACTGGGTCTTGTGTATCATTAAAGTTGACGCCGGAACAGTTGAAATACTGGACTCACTACTCAAAGAAAAAACTGACTATAACATCTTGTTTGGGATAGTCAACAGGTAATTTCAATCATTATTAACTATATATCTCGGCCTATTTAGTTCGTCATTTCATGATATGAACTATTTAAAAACCCCTTTATTCATTTTCTTTTTCGGCGGGCAGGGCTTGGGCAAGGTTCATCTGGGTCACGGACGGCGAGTGGAAAGAAAAGCTTAAATGGGGAAGACCCAAGGTAAGTAATTAAGTAGTACTAGCTAGCTAGCTAGCTGCCATCTCTTTAATTATCATGCTTGATTAATTATTATCTGATCAAATTTCATTCTCGTAAAGGCCCTGAAGCAGGCGCAGGGGACTGATCTGTGTGCATTCTGTGTTTGCGAGAACATTCGCATGATGGCGTCCGAAAAGAGCAGATCTTAAAGACAGGAATGGGTACGCTTGTCAAAACACTATTCACAATTTTTACACCATTATCGATATCTAGTCATACAACTAATACACATGCATATTGATCTCCTTCTTAACAGTTCAGAGAGGTGCGGGCGAAGCTCCTAGAAACGGAGCGCGTAGAAGCACTTCAAGAGGAAATAGCGGGATTTTTTGCTCGACCAGGTCATAAATCCGAAGGAAGAATACTATTACCCGCTACCGCCCCTATGAAAACCACTTCCAATTGTCATCGTGCTCCGAAGGCACCAATTAGGCTATAATGCCACTGGCTCCGAAGGCAACATGCATATGTAGGAGAAATTGTATATAGCTATACATGTGTGTATGTGTGAACTAATTAATATGATGGTTTGTGAGACATTGATGATATATATATGCATGATTGGTTCTACTAGAAATTATATATATATATATATATATATATATATATATATATATATATATATATATATATATATAACGTGTACAATGTGTAGTATCGTAAAATACCAGCAAACGAAAAAAAATTAAAATGGAAACACAAAATTAAATGAAAAAAAACATAAAACTAAAACCCCCCAAACCTTATAGTACCGGTTGGTCTTACCAACCAGTACTAAAGGGCTCCAGGCCCCTGGAGCTGGCTCGTGCCACGTGGTTTCCCTTTAGCACCGGTTCGTGCTGAACCGGTACTAAAGGGGGGGGGGGGGCTTTAGTGCCCACACTTTAGTGCCGGTTATGGAACCGGCACTAAAGGGCCTTACGAACCGGTGCTATTGCCCGGTTCTGCACTAGTGGGAGGCCGATCGTCTTGCACTGTACCTAGCAGCACATGGCCGCATAGCTTCTCCTCCAGCTGGTACATGTCTGTCGTGCGCTGGAGAACGCAACGATCCACCTTTGGTTGCTACCCCGGTTCGCCGTGCTGCCGGATCTCCGCTGGGAAGAAGATGCACCCCTCCCTATTTTCCGGCCGCCAACTCTCTCCCTCCATCTCAAGCTAGGTGACAGTGGGGTCGGTTTGAGCCACGGAGTTGGGTGAGAGTGAGCGAGAGCTAGGGATTTAGGGCTAGTAGAATTGGGGATTTTACCTGAAATGTTGATTTGCAACCCTAAATAAAACTGAAGGGCCACGTTGCATAAAAGTGAAGGCCAAATGCAACGACTGTGGGGCCCGGGTTTAGTCAGCACGCCAGGTCGACCCTATTATGGTTCGAAGCGGCGGAGTGACTCGATAGCTCACGAAAGAAAACAACGTGACCGGTTCATCACATTTTGTGAGAAGTGCTCATCTCGTGAGAGTTCAGTGACGAATGGTGCGTTTATCTCCTGGATGAACTAGCTAGGCTAGGCACGGGTATAATCCTAGTCAGAGCCGAGTAGTATTATTCTTCTCAAAATGTACAGAGTTTGCTACTACTACTTACTCAGAGGCCAGCAATCGGCATCTCCCTTATGCCCCCACACAAACAAACAAAAAGAAAACGAAATCTTCTAAGCAGCAACAAGAAACAACAAAATCGTCTAGAAAACATCAACCAATCAAAACTAGAAGAAGAAGAAGAAGGAGGAGGAGGAAGAAGAAGATCGAGCATAAAAATGGCCGTCGTAGTATGTCTATACGCACGGCTTTGGGTACATGTAGCCGACGTACTTTGCCTTGGCGTTCTCGCACTTGGACGATGTGGTGCCGGCGCCCTTGAACTTGAGGTCGAGGTCCTGGAGCACGACGCCCTGGCACGGCATGCCGCAGCGGAGAAGCACGGCGACGGGCAGCGACGAGGTGCCCTTGATGTTCTTGAAGGTGACGTTCTTGATGGTGACCCCGGACACGTACTTGTGCTCGCAGTTGTAGTAGGGGCAGTACTTCTGGTCGATGATCACCGGGTTCTGCACGTCCTTCATCACCAGGCTCTCGAACACCATGTGCGCCGCCAGGCTCTTAGTGGGCGAGTTCTCCCACGTCTTGATCCGCACCCCGTTCATGGTGCCCTCGAAGGTCATGTCCTTGACGTGCACGCGGGTCACGTCCCCCTCCCCGACGTACCGCCCCAGGCTGCCCACGCTCATGCCGTGGCCCGGTCCGCAGGTCACGCGCTGGATGTCGATGTTGTCGTTCCCCTGGCCGATGGAGATGCAGTCGTCGCCGGTGCTGATCTTGGTGTCGACGATGGTCACCCCGGAGCAGCGCTCGATGTGGACGCCGTCCGTGTTGGGGCTGGTCCCCGGTGCGTTGATCCGCAGGTTGATCATCTGGGTGTTCTTGTTCTGCAGCAGCGCGAAGTGGAAGAACTTGCTGTTCACCGACGAGATGTCCTTCACCACCGTGTTCTCGTTGTTCACGAACAGCACGCTCTGCACCACGCCACATTTCTTTACGGTCAGCGCCGTGCCGGCCGCCGCTCGTGACCGGAGAGGAGAGATGGGGACGGGTACTCACGGTGGGGAGGACCTTGCAGTCCTTCCGGATGGGGCACTTGTTGAAGGGCCAGGAGGCGGCGCCCTGGCCGTCGATGGCGGCGCCGTTCTGGCCGGCGACGATGAGGCCCTTCACCCACCCGAACTCGATCCAGTCGTTGCCGAAGCGGCTCAGATCCGTCGCCGCCTTCAGCGTCCCCTGCACCCACGCACGCACACAAAATGAGTCCCCGTCGTACGTGCAATGTGCTAACCGCAGGCACGCACGCGCGCGCGCACGACGTACGCCGCCAACACAACTGCATGGTGCATGCTTGCTTGCCTGGAGCAAGAAGGTGAGGGAGGAGGCCTTGCAGGGGCCGTGGAACTGCGCCGGGCCCATGTAGTATACCCCCGCCGGGACCTGCAGTGTCACCGCGCCGGCCGCCGCGCACGCCACCTTCCACGCCGCCATTAGCGCCTGCATGCATGCAAGCGCGGCGATCACAAACAGATCATATCAACGAGCGAGCGAGCGAGCGCGGCGAGATCCGGCCTGAGATGCGTACCTTGGTGTCGTCGGTGGCGCCGTTGCCTTTAGCGCCGTAGTTCTTGACGTTGTAGGTGACCGCCGTGCCGTGGGCCACACCGCCGCAGAGGGATACAACGCAGAGCGCGACGACGACAATGGCCAACACCGGCGGCCGCGCCTCCATGATCGATCGACTTGATTACCTAGCTAGCTCCTCACCGGCGACCGCAGCTAGCAGTAGAAGCGCATAAAAATCCTCGATCGGCAGCAATTAATATCCCTTCCTTTCCGCTTCCTCTTCCTCACGACCGATCCTTTATTCTTCTTCTCCGCGCATGCATCCGGCGATCCTCCGCGGTCACTCACTCAGTCAGCCAGAGCACATGCGTGGCGGCCGATCGATCCACACTGAGATCGAGTGCGCGCGCTGTGATCACCTCAACAAGAACCAATCGGAGCATGCATGGCGGATCAACTCTTATAGGGTTTGGGTGGTGTCTAAATTTGGAGGATTTGGAGCTCTTCGCGCGGCGGCACTTGTGTGGAGCAGAGGCGATGGCTGGGCTGGGCTGGGCGACTGGGCAACCGCCGCATGCGTCGATCCATGTCCTTAGACGATGTGGCGCACCCCACTACTTCTGCTCTAGACGGCGGTCAAACTCGATCGATGTGAGTGGCCAACTCCTGTCCGGACGAATCACTGAGCTCCTGTGTACCACTCCCGCATCTGGCGGGGAAAACTTTTTTTTTTCTCGAATACGCCTAGATGGTGTATCAT
>NC_041389.1:665678454-665714589 GCF_002162155.2 Triticum dicoccoides | reverse complement strand
ACAGAGGGTTGCTCAGCCCTCAGGAAACGCGATCAGGTTACACCAGGACCTAGGTTCATTCCTCTAGCTCGAGCCAAGGCCCAAGAGCGAGCTTCATCCTTGATTGCTACTATAAGCGATGGCAGGGAGGGTGCAATCTTGTCGAAGATGACGGCGTTCCGGTGCCGCCAGAGGGACCACGCGACGAGGGAGGCCACAGTGGCGAGCGCACGATGCTTCGGTGCCGGAGTGCCTAGGAGAGCAGTATCTAGCCAGACGAAGAAGTCGACCGAGCCGTCAGGGATGGCCGTAGTTGGAGAGCACCAGGAGAGAATAGCATGCCATGTCGCCCGCGCGAAGACACAGCCCACCAGGATGTGGCGCATGGTCTCGGGTTCCTGGGAGCAGAGCACGCAGGCCGGCTCGTGGGGCAAGCCGCGCCGCGCAAGGCGGTCCACGGACCAGCAGCGGTTGAGGGACGCCAGCCAGATGAAAAACTGCACCGAGATGGAGCGCTGGTTTGCCAGGCGAGGTGCCAGGTGGCCGAGGAGGTGGAGCCATGGAAGAGGGCGGTGTAGCAGGAGGAGGCCGAGTAGCATCCGTTCTTCGCCCAACGCCAGCGGATCGAGTCCGGTCGGGGGAGCAGCTGGACCTGTTGGAGGCGGATCCAGAGGCCAACATATTCCACAGTGGCCGCCAAACCCAGAGCACCCTGGATGTCACGAATCCATCGGCGATCCGCAAGCGCATCTGCCACCGTGCGAGAGTTGCGAGCACGGCGAGGAATGAGGGCCGTGACATGAGGAGCAGCGTCAAGAATAGATTTTCCATCCAGCCATGGGTCGATCCAAAAGCGACAGGAAGTGCCATCGCCAATGGACCATATCGTGGAAGCTCGGAAGAACAGAAGCACCTCGGGGTCGTGGGGTAGCTTAAGGTGAGCCCAGGGCCGGGAGGGGTCAGTAGCCAGCAACCAGAGCCAACGGACGCGAAGAGAGATTCCAGTGCGGCGAAGGTCACGGATACCTAAACCACCCAAGTCCAGAGGGCGGCAGACCCGCGCCCAGCTGACCAAGAAAGATCCAGAGCGCGCATCCGTGCGCCCATGCCACAGGAAATCCTGGAGGATGCGATTCGCCTTCTTGAGGATGGGAGGGGAGATTGCCATGGCCAGGAGCAGGTGGACCGGCATGGCACTCAGGACTTGGCGGACCATAGCGAGACGCTCGCCGCGGTTGAGAAGAGCGGCCTTCCAAGTGGCCAGCTTGCGCGTGAGCTTCTCGATGATCGGCATAAGCTGGGATGGAGGCACCCTCTTGATGGACAGCGGGAAGCCCAGGTACTGGATCGGGAAGGCCACGACGGGGCAAGAGAGCATAGAGCCAATGGAGGTAGAGACGTCGTCTGGGCATTGAATTGGCGCGGCGAGGCACTTAGCAAAGTTAGTGCGCAAGCCGGAGGCAGCACCAAACAGGTCCAAGAGCTTGCTGACGATTGAGAGCTTCGCGACATCGGGGTGGCAGAAGATAACCACGTCATCGGCGAACAGGGAGATACTGGAAGCAGCATACTGCAGGGTTAGGCGCTTAAGGATGCCGGACTGGACCGCGAACTGGAGCATGGTATCGAGCGTGTCGATGACCAGTGCAAAAAAGCATGGGGGAGACAGGGTCCCCCTGCCGGAGCCCTTGCCCGTGGGGAATGGGAGGCCCAGATGTCCTGTTGATCAAGACGCGAGTGGAAGCAGTCGAGATCAAGATGGAGACCCACTCGCACCAACGATGGCCAAAGCCCAAGTGCTGCAAAACCTCCATGAGGAACGGCCAAGAGACCGAATCGAAGGCGCGCGCAATGTCCAATTTCAAAAGGACCTGAGGGTGCTTAAGTTGGTGGAGTTGCCTGGCCGTTTGTTGGACGAGAAGGAAGTTGTCGTGGACGCTCCTTCCGGCAATGAAGGCACTCTGGTTTGAGGAGACGAGCTCGGCGAGGCGTGGAGCCAGCCGCAAGGAGAGAACCTTGGCAAAGAGCTTGCCAATGATGTGAATGAGGCTAATCGGACGATAGTCGGAGAGGGAAGCGGCGTCCGAGCGCTTGGGCAGCAGCGTGATCAGAGCTTCGTTAAGGCATTGGAAAGCCATGCCGTTGAGAGAATATAGCTTGCTAAAAACGTCGCAGATGTCATCCTTAATGATGGGCCAGCAAGCGCGGAGAAATTCTGCGGTGAAGCCGTCGGGACCTGGAGCGTTGCCGGATGGAAGGCGCTTGATTGCCTCCCAGATTTCCTCTGGCGTGAAAGGCTGCTCGAGAGCGGAGAGATCAAAGGATCGATGGCTGATTGTAGTCAGGTCAAGGGCGACAGTGTGCGGCGCCGGCGGGCCCAGGACCCTGGCGAAGTGGGAGAAGGCCGTGCGGGCCATGCCGATTTCATCAGAGATGCGCGTGCCATCCACGAGCAAGTCGAGCATGCGGTTCTTGCTGGCTCTTTGGGAGACACGAATCTTGGAGAAGGCGGACGCGGCCTCGCCCACGGACAGCGAGCGCAAGCGGGCACGTTGACGAGAGATCGGACGCTCCAGCGAAGCGAGACCGAGGTACTTGCGCTTGAGCAGGCGGCGTAACTAGACCTCTGCCATAGATAGACGCCAGTAGTCTTGGGCCGCATCGAGACAAGAGATTAGCTTGCGAGCGACCGCGAGCTGGGAGGCGATGCTGGTAGTGGTCCGCGAGTTCCAGCGCTGTAGACTACGCGCCGTGGCCCTGAGGCGCGCGAAGATGCGCCGGAAGGGGTCGCCGTCCGGGGGTACAGAGGCCCAGACACTTTGCACAGTCTGGTGGAAGCCATCGAGTGTAGGCCAATGGCGCTAGAAGTGAAAACGCCGGCCCCCACCAGAGCAGGGGGTGCAATCTAGGAGTAGCGGGCAGTGATCCGATGTTGCAGAGGCGAGACATCGAAGCAGACAGTGGGTGTTGGCCAACTCCCATGAGGGAGTGCACAAGATGCGATCATTGGGGAAAACTCATCGCCCGCAGATTAATATTTTTCGGTTCATCGGTTTAAAATAAATGGTTAACTTGTTTGCAAAAAATATAATTGATCAACTTACTAGAAGATCATGATGGACTAACTAGTGTACTACTTTAGTGATCTAATAAAAAGTTTTATATTAGTTTACGGAGTGAGTATTTTTTGTTTGGCACGAGCTATTGACAAGTCGACTGAATAACGAATTTGCGTAAGTTGATTTTGGGTGTAGTTCGAGGCTGAAGACGGCGACGGCGAGGCCGAGCCAGACCTGGCCGGACACGGGGGCGACGCTGCAAGCGGCGGTGGTGCAATTGGAGGCGAGGAAGAAGGTTAACATGTATGGGTGCAAGTGCAAGTGCTGGGGTGCAGGGGGGCTATGGGAACATGAGGTCAAGGGAAGGGGGCTTAGATTGATGGCCTTGGGCAGCGGCTAGCACGGCGGTGGGTCGAGGTCGAGGGGAGGGCGGCGCGGTGAGGCGGTCATGGGAGCGCCATCAGATACGGATGGTGGAGGCTTCCGGTTAGAGCTGGGCTGCGAGAGAGCTGGGCCGTGAGGCGGCATGGGAGGAAGAAGCCGAAGAAAAAAGATGAACAGTGGCGGCGTGATTTTTGCCAGTGGATGGAAATTTGATGGCAAAATAATGACTTACACTAAAAAAATAGTTGACTTGCATATAGCAGCCCCTTTTTCTCTTTGTGTTAACAATAAAAATATTATGCTTATTACCTTGCAATTTGTAGTTTCTGTAGAGAACCTCTACGATTCAAAATCATGACTTTGACAGCTTTGGTTGCACGTGTGTCTCGGGGCTCCTGAAGTTTAGATGCTTGAGCCTTCTTGAAATACACATTGGGGTGCGTTAGACATCTATACGCTTAAGCTCTTGTATCTTACTCAGTTCTTCTCATTCACATTCGCCCTTGGGTTTTAAAAAGTTCATTCATACAAAACTTCGGAAAACTTGTGAGATTGTTTGGTGTAAATAAAATTCAAAACCTTAACATCCCTTACTGAAGCAATTTGACAAAATTATAATCCAACATTAGGTACTGCATGTCTATAGATTTTCAATATCTCAACCCCCATTTCTGGATATTTTTTTTGGGGGGGGGGGCATATTTGAGCTTCATAAAATAGTTTTTTCCTGTAAGTCCAAAAACATGCAAAAGCCAGCAAATGCCATTGGGCATTGAGTTAATAGGTAAGTCCTAAAAATGATATGGATGGATGGCAAAACTATGCCAAAATGATATAAACATAACATGAAACAATAAAAAATTTATATGAGATCAAAAGGGCTTTCGTAGGAAGAATTCCCAAGGATACAAATCCTCCTAATTTCCTTCAAGAATCCTTCAGTCCGAAGAGGCCTTTAAAATGCCCAGTATGGACATACCTCAGAAGGCAAGCACTTCTCCTTTGTTTTAGAATATATTTCATACTTCCATTATCCAAAAAAAATCTTCTAAATGAATTGACATCCGTTTTGTACTTTATGGTTTGCAATGGATAACATGCATAAATCTCACATCATAGGCACTTCTCATTTCTTCTAGGCTCTTCCCTACTTTAATTCTCCCAAGTTTTTGATTCTTTTCAAAGAATTATCATTCAATGTTACTTTGCGAATTTTTTGATTCAAGGCTTATGGGGTTCATAAATTCCATTTATCTTTTAAAATGCAATACTAGCAACTCGCAATTGCAATACGACATACATAAAGAAAATTGTGTTGTATATATTTGACATGAGTTTTGTCTAGTATTATGCCATGCATTGTACAAATATTTATAGCTATAATTTGATTTTCAATAGGAGGAACTACAATGAAATCTATATCCGTGTCATGGACGTATGACTCCAAAGTTACATACTGAAATGTTATAATGTTTTGTGTCAATCGCTCAATCTTAATTTGTACTACGGTTATCTAAGCTACGTCAATGCACGTGTACCTTACTAGTTTTTTCTTTTTCGAACAATCACCAGGGAGAGCTTCCCCACCTGAATATATTACTCAAAATAGAGCTCGGGGGTCGAAGTTACATCTGGGAGTACAACACGAGGAGAGGAAGAGACGCCAAGACAAGGTGGCCTCTCTAGTAACCGGGTCTTTAAACCTAAAGACCCAAAGCGTGAAATAAGAGATTACATTCCGAAGAGTATCCATAGCTAAGTGAGTCTCCGAACGAAACACCTGGGCATTACGAGAGTCCTAGAGCTTCTAAAGGATGGCGAGGGTGATAGTGGGCCAGATGTTGATGTCGAGACCGTTCGCAGTGACGGTACTCCAAATGGGGTCGATGTCGGGGGGCGAGTGAAGTCCGATGAGGTGCCACACCTGGACCATCCTAGTGCAGGAGAGGGCAAGGTGGGATGCGGCCTCGAGGTGATGGGCACACCCCGGGCAGAGGGAATCGGGGGCAATGGTCTTGCAATGTAGATTCACCTTGGTGTTGAGCCTATCCCTGAAAAGGAGCCAAGCAAAAGTCTTGTCCTTGATAGTGGCCTTCGAACTCCAAATGTGGTCGGAGTGAGGGTCGAGCTCGTTTGTGGAGGAAAGGAGCGAGGTGCACCGCGTGGAGAACGTGACGCCGTGGGTGAGGAACCTGTCGTCGGGGTGAACCGTGGGAGTGACGACCTACAACAAAGGTAGAACAGTAGCAAGCTTGATGAATGCATCATCGGTTAGGCAGTTGCACAGGGCTGCGAGTAAGCCATCATGCAGAACCTCTGGGACCAGGACATAGGGTTGTCTGGAGTGGGAGAAGAGGATGGTGTATGTTTGGGCTAGAGGGGTATGAGTAAGCCAGGTGTCAACCCAAAAGTAGGTAGATGTGCCACTGTTTGTTAGGACAAAGGAAATGTAGAGAAGGATGCGAATTTGGCTTTTAACTATCTTCCGCAAGAAGGAAGGGTAAGGGGTGACATGGAGAAATCAAGCGAGTAGAGATGTAGAAACCATGTAGTCCAAGAAAAGCCAGGTTTCTCTAGAAGCTTGTAGGCATTTGAAGGAGGCAATTTGATGTAGGGCGTAACCCTATGGGGATGATCTTTCACATTTGGAGTGGATCCTACGGGGAAACACGAAGAACGCGCGGAAGAACACAAGGGAAATCACGGGGAGGAATGAGAGAAACACTCAACCGACAAGTTATTGATCACACGAGGGCTAGATCACCGAACACATAATGTAGCACAAGATTCAAAATCAACAAAGGAAAGATACAAGAGTAAGCGTTCTTCTCCGTGAGGAGGTCTTGAGGGTTCTTCCCTTGAAGGGGTCTTGAATCCGCTTGGGGGATCTTCTCCGAAGAGGTCGTGAGCTCCGAGGAGAAGTAACCAAATGGATGAGCAAGGCTCTCACACAAACATGAGCTAAACCTATGCTAACCCTAAAACGTACGGGTTGAGGGAGTATATATAGTCAAAGGGGCAAAGCGATACATGGGGCACGACCCAAAGGAGCTGCGCGCAGGCAGAGGGCGCCGGATGTCCGGTGGCTCGTGAGGCGCCGGATGTCCAGGCTGAGTGGCCGGATGTCCGAGCTGATGCAGACGGCTGTTCTATTCTTTGGATGGACGATGCTGGATGTCCGCTTGGAGGGGCCGGATGTCCGGTGCTTCCGGAGGGGCCGAATGTACGGTGGGGAGGCCGGATGTCCGGGCTGTCAGGACCAACTTCTGTGCATTCTCGACACCTTGTACGGATATCCGGGCGGGAGGCCGGATTTCCGGTGAGGGGGGGCGGATGTCCGGGCTGGACGCCGGATGTCCGGTCCCTGTAGCTTCTTCTACAGAGGCCTGGCCGTGTAGATCTGCAGGGGCCGGATCTCCGGGGTCCTGACCGGATGTCCGGTGCCTGGAGGCTGTTCCTGCCTTCTTCCATTGGTTCTCTTCTTCCGTGGACTTGGGGTCTTGACCATCTTCATATGCATCCTCGGGAGGTTCCTCTTGGTACCTAATCATGCACAACATTCCGGATTGAGGTAGTAGCCATGTCTCGAGAGGATCACATGATATATCACTAAGGAGAGAAATCACCTCGGTCTCGAGAGCTCTAGCTCGTGCTCTAGTCATGGGTCCTCTTGGTGCTTGGTGAGACGATGGCAGGTCCATGGGGATGACCGAAGGATGCTCCGCATCATCTCCCCCCCCCCAGGAAGGATCCGACCTCGGATCGAAATCCTCATCACCATGGTACGGGGATAGATCGGAGACATTGAAGATGTCGCTCATGTTGTACTTGTCGCGAGGGAGGTCGATCTTGTAAGCGTTGTTGTTGTAGCGTGCTAGCACCTTGAAGGGTCCATCGGCTCAAGGGAGAAGCTTGGACTTGCGTTCGTTGGGGAAGCGGTCCTTGCAAAGGTGTAGCCACATGAGGTCTCCAATGTTGAATTGTTGGGGAACGTAGTAATTTCAAAAAAATTCCTACGTACACGCAAGATCATGGTGATGCATAGTTATGAGAGGGGAGAGTGTGTCCACGTACCCTCGTAGACCGAAAGCGGAAGCATTATGACAATGCGGTTGATGTAGTCGTACGTCTTCACGATCTGACCGATCCAAGCACCGAACGTACGGCACCTCCGAGTTCAGCACACATTCAGCTCGATGACGATCCCCAGACTCTGATCCAGCAGGGTGTCGGGGAAGAGTTCCGTCAGCACGACGGCGTGGTGACGATGATGATGTTCTACCGACGCAGGGCTTCGCCTAAGCACCACAACGATATGACCGAGGTGGAATATGGTGGAGGGGGGCACCGCACACGGCTAAGGAACGATCATGATGATCAACTTGTGTGTCTAGAGGTACCCCCTGCCCCCGTGTATAAAGGAGGGAGGGGGGAGGTGCGGCCGGCCCCCTAGGGGTGCGCCTGGAGGAGTCCTACTCCCACCGGGAGTAGGACTCCCCCCTCTTGCCTTGGTGGAGAAGGAAAGGGGGGAGGGGAAAGAGGAAAGGGGGGCGCCGCCCCCCTTCGTTGTCCTATTCGGACTAGGGGGAGGGGGCACGCGGCCTACCCTGGCCGGCCCTCCTCTTCTCCCTCATGGCCCATGTAGGCCCATTAACCCTGGGGGGTTCCGGTAACCCCCCGGTACTCCGGAAAAATCCCGGTTTCTCCTGGAACGATTCTGATATCCAAATATAGGCTTCCAATATATCAATCTTTATGTCTCGACCATTTCGAGACTCCTCATCATGTCCTGGATCACATCCGGGACTCCGAACAACCTTCGGTACATCAAAACATATAAACTCATAATGAAACTGTCATCGTAACTTTAAGCGTGCGGACCCTACGGGTTCGAGAACTATGTAGACATGACCTAGAACTGTTTCCGATCAATAACCAATAGCGGAACCTGGATGCTCATATTGGCTCCTACATATTCTACGAAGATCTTTATCGGTCAAACCGCATAACAACATACGTGGTTCCCTTTGTCATCGGTATGTTACTTGCCCGAGATTCGATCGTCGGTATCCAATACCTAGTTCAATCTCGTTACCGGCAAGTCTCTTTACTCGTTACGTAATGCAGCATTCCGTAACCAACTCATTGGCCACATTGCTTGCAAGGCTTATAGTGATGTGCATTACCGAGAGGGCCCAGAGATACCTCTCCGACAATCGGAGTGACAAAACCTAATCTCGAAATACGCCAACTCAACATCTATCTTTGGAGACACCTTTAGAGCTCCTTTATAATCACCCAGTTATGTTGTGACGTTTGGTAGCACACAAAGTGTTCCTCCGGTAAACGGGAGTTGCATAATCTCATAGTTGTAGGAACTTTGTATAAGTCATGAAGAAAGCAATAGCAACATACAAAACGATCAAGTGCTAGGCTAACAGAATGGGTCAAGTCAATCACATCATTCTCCTAATGATGTGATCTCTTTAATCAAATGACAACACATGTCTATGGTTAGCAAACATAACCAATTTTGATTAATGAGATAGTCAAGTAGAGGCATACTAGTGACATTAAGTTTGTCTATGTATTCACACATGTATCATGATTCCGGTTAATACAATTCTAGCATGAATAATAAACATTTATCATGATATGAGGAAATAAATAATAACTTTATTATTGCCTCTAGGGCATATTTCCTTCAGTCTCCCACTTGCACTAGAGTCAATAATCTAGATTACACAGTAATGATTCTAACACCCATGGAGTCTTGGTGCTGATCATGTTTTGCTCGTGGAAGAGGCTTAGTCAATGGGTATGCTACATTCAGATCCGTATGTATCTTGCAAATCTCTATGTCTCCCACCTGGACTTGGTCCCGGATGGAATTGAAGCGTCTCTTGATGTGCTTGGTCCTCTTGTGAAATCTGGATTCCTTTGCCAAGGCAATTGCACCAGCATTGTCACAGAAGATCTTCATTGGTCCTGATGCACTAGGTATGACACCTAGATCGGAAATGAACTCCTTCATCCAGACTCCTTCATTTGCTGCTTCCGAAGCAGCTATGTACTCCGCTTCGCATGTAGATCCCGCCACGACGCTTTGTTTAGAACTGCACCAACTTACAGCTCCACCGTTTAATAAAAACACGTATCCGGTTTGCGATTTAGAATCGTCCAGATCAGTGTCAAAGATTGCATCGACGTAACCATTTACGACTAGCTCTCTGTCACCTCCATAAACGAGAAACATATCCTTAGTCCTTTTCAGGTATTTCAGGATGTTCTTGACCGCTGTCCAGTGATCCACTCCTGGATTACTTTGGTACCTCCCTGCTAAACTTATTGCTAAGCATACATCAGGTCTAGTACATAGCATTGCATACATGATAGAGCCTATGGCTGAAGCATAGGGAACATCTTTCATTTTCTCTCTATCTTCTGCTGTGGTCGGGCATTGAGTCTGACTCAACTTCACACCTTGCAATACAGGCAAGAACCCTTTCTTTGCCTGATCCATTTTGAACTTTTTCAAAACTTTATCAAGGTATGTGCTTTGTGAAAGTCCAATTAAACGTCTTGATCTATCTCTATAGATCTTGATGCCCAATATGTAAGCAGCTTCACCGAGGTCTTTCATTGAAAAACTTTTATTCAAGTATCCCTTTATGCTATCCAGAAATTCTATATCATTTCCAATTAACAATATGTCATCTACATATAATATCAGAAATGCTACAGAGCTCCCACTTACTTTCTTGTAAATACAGGCTTCTCCAAAAGTCTTTATAAAACCATATGCTTTGATCACACTATCAAAGCGTTTATTCCAACTCCGAGATGCTTGCAGCAGTCCATAAATGGATCGCTGGAGCTTGCACACTTTGTTAGCACTTTTTGGATCGACAAAACCTTCCGGTTGCATCATATACAACTCTTCTTCCAGAAATCCATTCAGGAATGCAGTTTTTACATCCATTTGCCAAATTTCATATTCATAAAATGCGGCAATTGCTAACATGATTCGGACAGACTTAAGCATCGCTACGGGTGAGAAAGTCTCATCGTAGTCAACCCCTTGAACTTGTCGAAAACCTTTTGCAACAAGTTGAGCTTTGTAGACAGTTACATTATCATCAATGTCAGTCTTCTTCTTGAAGATCCATTTATTCTCAATGGCTTGCCGATCATCGGGCAAGTCAACCAAAGTCCATACTTTGTTCTCATACATAGATCCTATCTCAGATTTCATGGCTTCAAGCCATTTTGCGGAATCTGGGCTCATCATCGCTTCCTCATAGTTCGTAGGTTCGCCATGGTCAAGTAACATGACTTCCAGAATAGGATTACCGTACCACTCTGGTGCGGATCTTACTCTGGTAGACCTACGAGGTTCAGTAGAAGCTTGATCTGAAGTTTCATGATCAATATCATTAGCTTCCTCACTAATTGGTGTAGTTGTCACAGGAACCGGTTCTAGTGATGAACTACTTTCCAATAAGGGAGCAGGTACAGTTACCTCATCAAGTTCTACTTTCCTCCCACTCACTTCTTTCGAGAGAAACTCCTTCTCTAGAAAGGATCCGAATTTAGCAACGAAAATCTTGCCCTCAGATCTATGATAGAAGGTGTACCCAATAGTCTCTTTTGGGTATCCTATGAAGACACATTTCTCCGATTTGGGTTCGAGCTTATCTGGTTGAAGTTTCTTCACATAAGCATCGCAGCCCCAAACTTTAAGAAACGACAACTTTGGTTTCTTGCCAAACCATAGTTCATAAGGCGTCGTCTCAACGGATTTTGATGGTGCCCTATTTAACGTGAATGCGGCCGTCTCTAAAGCATAACCCCAAAACGATAGCGGTAAATCAGTAAGAGACATCATAGATCGCACCATATCCAATAAAGTACGATTACGATGTTCAGACACACCATTTCATTGTGGTGTTCCGGGTGGCGTGAGTTGCGAAACTATTCCACATTGTTTCAAATGTAAACCAAACTCGTAACTCAAATATTCTCCTCCATGATTAGATCGTAGAAATTTTATTTTCTTGTTATGATGATTTTCTACTTCACTCTGAAATTCTTTGATCTTTTCAAATGTTTCAGACTTGTGTTTCATCAACTAGATATATCCATATCAGCTCAAATCATTTGTGAAGGTGAGAAAATAATGATACCCGCCGCAAGCTTCGACATTCATTGGACCACATACATCGGTATGTATGATTTCTAACAAATCAGTTGCTCGCTCCATAGTTCCGGAGAACGGTGTTTTAGTCATCTTGCCCACGAGGCACGGTTCGCAAGTACCAAGTGATTCATAATCAAGTGATTCCAAAAGTCCATCAGTATGGAGTTTCTTCATGCGCTTTACACCGATATGACCTAAACGGCAGTGCCACAAATAAGTTGCACTATCATTACCAACTCTGCATCTTTTGGTTTCAACATTATGAATATGTGTATCACTACTATCGAGATTTAATAAAAATAGACCAATCTTCAAGGGTGCATGACCATAATAGATATTACTCATATAAATAGAATAGCCATTGTTCTCTGATTTAAATGAATAACCGTCTCGCATCAAACAAGATCCAGATATAATGTTCATGCTCAACGCTGGCACCAAATAATAATTATTTAGGTCTAAAACTAATCCCGATGGTAGATGTAGAGGTAGCATGCCGACCGCGATCACATCGACTTTGGAACCATTTCCCACGCGCATCGTCACCTCGTCCTTAGCCAATCTTCGCTTAATCCGTAGTCCCTGTTTCGAGTTGCAAATATTAGCAACAGAACCAGTATCAAATACCCAGGTGCTACTGCGAGCATTAGTAAGGTACACATCAATAACATGTATATCACATATACCTTTGTTTACTTTGCCATCCTTCTTATCCGCCAAATACTTGGGGTAGTTCCGCTTCTAGTGTCCAGTCTGCTTGCAGTAGAAGCACTCAGTCTCAGGCTCAGGTCCAGACTTGGGTTTCTTTTCTTGAGCAGCAACTTGTTTGCTGTTCTTCTTGAAGTTCCCCTTCTTCTTCCCTTTGCCCTTTTTCTTGAAACTGGTGGTCTTATTGACCATCAACACTTGATGCTCCTTCTTGATTTCTACCTCCGCAGCCTTTAGCATTGCGAAGAGCTCGGGAATAGTCTTGTCCATCCCTTGCATATTATAGTTCATCACGAAGCTCTTGTAGCTTGGTGGTAGTGATTGAAGAATTCTGTCAATGACACTATCATCAGGAAGATTAACTCCCAGTTGAATCAAGTGATTATTATACCCAGACATTTTGAGTATGTGTTCACTAACAAAACTATTCTCCTCCATCTTACATCTATAGAACTTATTGGAAACTTCATATCTCTCAATCCGGGCATTTGCTTGAAATATTAACTTCAACTCCTGGAACATCTCATATGCTCCATAACGTTCAAAACATCGTTGAAGACCCGGTTCCAAGCCGTAAAGCATGGCACACTGAACTATCAAGTAGTCATCAGCTTTGCTCTGCCAGACATTCTTAACATCGTCAGTTGCATCAGCAGCAGGCCTGGCACCCAGCGGTGCTTCCAGGACGTAATTCTTCTATGCAGCAATGAGGATAATCCTTAGGTTACGGACCCAGTCCGTGTAATTGCTACCATCATCTTTCAACTTAGCTTTCTCAAGGAACACATTAAAATTCAACGGAACAACAGCATGAGCCATCTATCTACATCAAACATAGACAAGCAAAATACTATCAGGTACTAAGTTCATGATAAATTTAAGATCAATTAATCATATTACTTAAGAACTCCCACTTAGACAGACATCTCTCTAGTCATCTAAGCGATCACGTGATCCAAATCAACTAAACCATGTCCGATCATCACATGAGATGGAGTAGTTTCAATGGTGAAAATCACTATGTTGATCATATCTACTATATGATTCATGTTCGACCTTTCGGTCTCCGTGTTCCGAGGCCATATCTGTATATGCTAGGCTCGTCAAGTTTAACCTAAGTATTCCACGTGTGCAACTGTTTTGCACCCGTTGTATTTGAACGTAGAGCCTATCACACCCGATCATCACGTGGTGTCTCAGCACGAAGAACTTTCGCAATGGTGCATACTCAGGGAGAACACTTCTTGATAATTTAGTGAGAGATCATCTTAAAATGCTACCGTCAATCAAAGCAAGATAAGATGCATAAAGGATAAACATCACATGCAATCAATATAAGTGATATGATATGGCCATCATCATCTTGTGCTTGTGATCTCCATCTCTGAAGCACCGTCGTGATCACCATCGTCACCGGCGCGACACCTTGATCTCCACCGTAGCATCGTTGTCGTTACGCCATCTATTGCTTCTACGACTATCGCTACCGCTTAGTGATAAAGTAAAGCAATTATAGGGCGTTTGCATTTCATACAATAAAGCGACAACCATATGGCTCCTGCCAGTTGCCGATAACTTCGGTTACAAAACATGATCATCTCATACAATAAAATATAGCATCACGTCTTGACCATATCACATCACAACATGCCCTGCAAAAACAAGTTAGACGTCCTCTACTTTGTTGTTGCAAATATTTACGTGGCTGCTACGGGCTTAGCAAGAACCGTTCTTACCTACGCATCAAAACCACAATGATAGTTCGTCAAGTTAGTGCTGTTTTAACCTTCGCAAGGACCGGGCGTAGCCACACTTGGTTCAACTAAAGTTGGAGAAACAGACACTCGCTAGTCACCTGTGTGCAAAGCACGGCGGTAAAACCAGTCTCGCATAAGCGTACGCGTAATGTCGGTCCGGGCCGCTTCATCCAACAATACCACTGAACCAAAGTATGACATGCTGGTAAGCAGTATGACTTGAATTGCCCACAACTCACTTGTGTTCCACTCGTGCATATAACATCAACGCATAAAACCTAGGCTCGGATGCCACTGTTGGGGAATGTAGTAATTCCAAAAAATTTCCTACGCACATGCAAGATCATGGTGATGCATAGCAACGAGAGGGGAGAGTGTGTCCACGTACCCTCGTAGACCGAAAACGGAAGCGTTATGACAACGCGGTTGATGTAGTCGTACGTCTTCACGATCCAACCGATCCAAGCACCGAACGTACGGCACCTCCGAGTTCAGCACACGTTCAGCTCGATGACGATCCCCGGACTCCGATCCAGCAGGGTGTCGGGGATGAGTTCCATAAGCACGACAGCATGGTGACGATGATGATGATGTTCTACCGACGCAGGGCTTCGCCTAAGCACCACAACGATATGACCGAGGTGGAATATGGTGGAGGGGGCACCGCACACGGCTAAGGAACAATCACGATGATCAACTTGTGTGTCTAGAGGTGCCCCCCTGCCCCCGTATATAAAGGAGGGAGGGGGGGGTGTGGCCGGCCCCCTAGGGGTGCGCCTGGAGGAGTCCTACTCCCACCGGGAGTAGGACTCCCCCCTCTTGCCTTGGTGGAGAAGGAAAGGGGGGAGGGGAAAGAGGAAAGGGGGGCGCCGCCCCCCTTCATTGTCCTATTCGGACTAGGGGGGGAGGGGGCACGCGGCCTGACCTTGCCGGCCCTCCTCTTCTCCCTCATGGCCCATGTAGGCCCATTAACCCATGGGGGGTTCCGGTAACCCCCGGTACTCCGGAAAAATCCCGGTTTCTCCCGGAACGATTCCGATATCCAAATATAGGCTTCCAATATATCAATCTTTATGTATCGACCATTTCGAGACTCCTCGTCATGTCCTGGATCACATCCGGGACTCCGAACAACCTTTGGTACATCAAAACATATAAACTCATAATGAATCTGTCATCGTAAATTTAAGCGTGCGGACCCTACGGGTTCGAGAACTATGTAGACATGACCTAGAACTATTTCCGGTCAATAACCAATAGCGGAACCTAGATGCTCATATTGGCTCCTACATATTCTACAAAGATCTTTATCGGTCAAACCGCATAACAACATACGTTGTTCCCTTTGTCATCGGTATGTTACTTGCCCGAGATTCGATCATCGGTATCCAATACCTAGTTCAATCTCGTTACCGGCAAGTCTCTTTACTCGTTATGTAATGCATCATTCCGTAACCAACTCATTGGCCACATTTCTTGCAAGGCTTATAGTGATGTGCATTACCGAGAGGGCCCAGAGATACCTCTCCGGCAATCGGAGTGACAAAACCTAATCTCGAAATACGCCAACTCAACATCTATCTTTGGAGACACCTGTAGAGCTCCTTTATAATCACCCAGTTACGTTGTGACGTTTGGTAGCACACAAAGTGTTCCTCCGGTAAACGGGAGTAGCATAATCTCATAGTTGTAGGAACTTTGTATAAGTCATGAAGAAAGCAATAGCAACATACTAAAGGATCAAGTGCTAGGCTAACGGAATGGGTCAAGTCAATCACATCACTCTCCTAATGATGTGATCTCTTTAGTCAAATGACAACACATGTCTATGGTTAGGAAACATAACCATCTTTGATTAATGATCTAGTCAAGTAGAGGCATACTAGTGACATTAAGTTTGTCTATGTATTCACACATGTATCATGTTTCCGGTTAATACAATTCTAGCATGAATAATAAACATTTATCATGATATGAGAAATAAATAATAACTTTATTATTGCCTCTAGGGCATATTTCCTTCATGAATATCATGGGATGCTTGTTGATGTTGAGCTTGGTCGCGAGTCGTTGTACTTGGCGCTCGATGGTGTGCCTTGTGTCTTCATGCATATTTTTCATGTAGCTTGCATGTGCACTTGCGTCGAGGTTGGTGCGCTCTTGTAGAGGAAGAGGTAGAATGTCCAATGGGGACAACGGGTTGAAGCCGTAGATGACCCCGAAGGGGGACTTGCCGGTCGTCGAATGTCTTGCACAGTTGTAGGCGTACTCGGTGATGGGTAGACACTCCTCCCACTCCTTGATGTTCTTCTTTATCAACACGCGAAGTAGAGTAGATAGTGTACGGTTCGTCACCTCCGTTTGGCCGTCGGTTTGAGGATGGTATGCGGACGAGAACAAAAGCTTGATTCCGAGCTTGGTGCATAGCGTCTTCCAAAAGTAACTCAAGAACTTGACGTCGCGGTCGGAGACGATTGTTTTTTGTACTCCATGTAGATGCAAGATTTCCGTACAAAAGATATTCACAATGTGTGAAGCATCGTCTATCTTGTTGCATGGAATAAAATGAGCCATTTTAGAGAAACGGTCCACAACAACAAACACAGAATCCTTTCCATTTTGAGTTCTAGGCAAACCAAGTACAAAATCCATGCCAATGTCTTCCCAAGGTTGATAAGGAATAGGAAGGGGCATGTAAAGACCATGGGATTGAGCTTTAGACTTAGCTTTGCGACATGTAGAGCAACGGTTTGTGAAGTGTGAGACGTCGCGGAACATTTTGGTCCAAAAGTAGTTCTTGGAGAGCATGGCAAAAGTCTTGTCGTGTCCAAAGTGTCCCATGAGTCCGCCTCCATGAGCCTCTTGCAAAAGGAGCAAATGAAGAGAAGACTCGGGAATGCAAAGTTTGTTAGCTCTCATTAGATAATCATCCTTTATGTAGTATCATCCCCAAGACGTGTGCGTCAAACACTTAGCATAAGGAGTAGCAAGAGAAGGATCATGCTCATACAAGTCTTTTATATGCTCAAAACCTACAACATTCAACTCAAGTTTAGTGACAAGTGTGCATATGCGTGAAAGTGCATCCGCAGCTACATTTTCCTTACCCTTAATGTACTTGATCACATAGGGGAAAGATTCGATAAAATCACTCCATTTTGCATGACACTTGTTCAATTTAGTTTGACCTTTTAAGTACTTAAGTGTTTCATGATCGGTGTGTATGACAAACTCATGAGGTCTAAGATAATGTTCCCAAACATGTAGCACACGCACTAAAGCATACAATTCTTTGTCATAGATGGGATAGTTAAGTTGAGCACCAGAGAGTTTTTCACTAAAATAAGCAATGGCTCGTTTTTCTTGCATCAAAACTCCACCAATTCCGGTACCACTTGCATCACAATGAACCTCAGAAGTTTTGTCAAAATTGGGCAAAGCAAGAATCGGGGCATGAGTAAGCAAAGATTTGAGCTCATCAAAAGCGGTGGATTGCAAAGATCCCCAAACAAAAGGAGCATTCTTCTTACTCAAAGCATGCAAAGGAGCAGCGATAGTGCTAAAGTCTTTCACAAAGCGACGGTAAAATCCTGCAAGACCAAGAAAACTACGCACTTGTTGCAAATTGGTGGGTTGGGGACAAGTTTTAATTGCCTCAATCTTGGATTCATCAACATGGACACGCTTGTAAGAGACAACAAAACCCAAGAAAACCACTTTGTCAACACCAAACATGCATTTTTTCAAGTTTGCATAAAGACGTTCCTTGCGAAGGGTTTGCAAAACAGCCCTAACATGTTAATATGTTCTTTCATGGTTTTGCTAAACACAAGAATATCATCAAAGTAAACCACAACAAAGACTCCAATGTAAGGGCAAAGCACATAATGCATAAGACGCACGAAAGTACCGGGAGCCTCCGATAAACCCATAGGCATAACTAACCACTCATATAAGCCAAATTTGGTTTTGAAAGGAGTTTTCCATTCATCACCCTCTTGTATGCGGATTTGATAATAGCCACTTTTAGGATCAATTTTTGAGAAAAAGTTGGCTCCTCTAAGTTCATCAAGCATATCATCTAAGCGAGGAATGGGATGCCTATAGAGAACGGTAATAGCATTTATAGGTCTACAATCGGAACACAAACGGAAACTTCCATCTGGCTTAGGCACACGTATAACTGTAACGACACAAGGGCTTAGGCTTTCACGTACATGACCGTTGTTGATGAGTTGTTGTACTTGCCGTTGAATCTCCTTAGTTTCTTCGGGGTTGACGCGGTATGGAGCTTTGTTTGGGAGAGGCACTCCGGGGATGAGGTCGATTCGATGCTCAATGCCTCGGAGAGGAGGTAGACCCGGAGGTAGCTCATCGGGGAAAACATCTTGGAATTCCTGCAAAAGAGATTGAAACACTAAAGGTAGCTCATGAGAGGTGTTAGTTTTTGGTTCTCCATCCTTGCACACAAGGACACAGTGCATCACACTCGATGGGTTCTCACACACTTTTCTCATTTCACTTTTTGTGGCAAATAGTAGGAGGTTTTTCTCTCTAGGCGAAGAGGCGCTCAAGTTTGGCTTGTGGCTCTCACTCACTTTTGGGTGGATCACTTTCTCACTCTTCTCTCCATGATGGGTGGCTTGCTTGTCGGCTATCACTTGACTAGGAGACATAGGTCGTAGCACATATTCCTTCCCTTTCATCTTGAAGCTATAGTGATTGGTACGCCCATTGTCGATGACACCACGGTCGAATTGCCATGGTCGAGCAAGAAGGAGGTGGCAAACGGTCATTGGGACCACATCACACTCCAAAGTGTCCTCATATGCACCGATTTTGAAGGAGACCTTGACCGTATGCTCAACTCGTATAGTGCCGGAGTCACTTAGCCATTGGACCTTGTAGGGGTGCGGGTGCTTCCTCTTAACCAATTGAAGCTTGGACCATAGCTCTTCACTTGCCAAGTTGTGACAACTACCTCCATCGATGATGACCTTGACGGACCTTCCATTGATGCCAGCCTTTGTGTGAAATATGTGGCATCTTTAGTCTTCTTCTTGTTGATGTTGAAGAGTCAATACTTTGGAGATAACGAGAGCAGGGCTCGAATCTTCATCACAAAAGACTTGATCATCTTCATCCTCATTCACGTGCCGATGCATGGCCACTTGCTCAAGAGCTTCCATCTCCTCATCACTCATGGAGTCATATGTACCGTCATCGTTGAGGATCATGGTGCGCTTGTTTGTGCACTGGTAGGACTTGTGGCCTCGGCCGCCGCAAGTGAAACACTTGAAAGAGCTTGTCTTGATGGTCTCATCGGTCGGAGTAGACGATGAAGCACGCGGCTTGAAGTTGCATGTAGTAGGGAGAGGACGACTTGAGCTTGTCAAAGTTTTCTTGTAACTTTACTTGTCGTCATTGCTTGTAGATGGTTTGGTTGAAGTAGAAGTTGGAGGAGTTATTGAAGATTGGTTGTTGGAGAAACCGTAGGTCTTGGAGGAATATTTGGCATACTTGAAGTCATCTTGCACTTGACGTTCCACCTTGGTAGCTTGATGCACGAGCTCAATGAGGTTGGAGTATGGTTGGAAGTCGGCAATCTTCTTGATGGGATGATTGAGACCATTCAAGAAGCATGCCATAGTTTTCTGATCATCATCCGTGACATTGGCTCGGATCATGGCTATCTCCATTTCCTTGTAGTATTCTTCAACACTCTTTGTTCCTTGCTTGAGGAGTTGTAGCTTCTTGAAGAGATCGTGGTTGTAGTAGGTGGGCACAAAACGTGCTCGCATGACATCCTTCATTTGAGCCCAAGTTGTGATTGGAGGTTCATCTCTTGCTTGTTGGCGCTCAAGGACTTGTTCCCACCATATGAGCCATAGTCTTGGAACTCAAGTGATGCCATAGCGATCTTCTTCTCTTCCTCATAGTTATGCAAACGAAAGATTTTATCGACCTTGAATGCCCATGAGAGGTACTCTTCGGGATCATTGCTTCCATTGAACTTGGGCATTGTGAACTTGAGCTTGCCATAGCGTTGCTCTTCGTTGTGTTGTTGGCTATGGTGATGATGACTTCCATGGCGTGGAGGATAATCATCCTCATGTTGCTCTTGGCGCGGAGGAAGTCCATGATCACCTTGCTCTTGTTGAACTTGATGTTGAGGTGGAGCTTGACGAGCTTGTGGAGGAGCTTGAGGAACTTGATGTTGAACTCGCGGTTGGTAGTTCCTCTCTTGGATTTCTTCTTGAAGGGCTTCCTCTTGATTGCTCCGCTCGCGATTGCGGTTGGCGTTGGCTCGACTTGATTCTTGAAGGGCACATTGCGCCTCAAGAGCTTGTGCTTCACGTTGTTGTTGTTGAAGACATTGAGCCTCGGCGTCTTGTTCCTCTTGGTGTAGATGTGCTCGTTCTTCCTCTTGGCGACGTAGACATTGTCGTTCTTGAGATTGTGCAAAAGCAACTTGGTGTGGTGGAGGATGAGGTAGATGCTCGTTGACTTGTTCTTGTGAATGCTTGTCATGTAGCGGATTGCGAGCTGCATGACGGTCTTGACGTGCGGCTCGTCGAAGAGTGTTTGATGACGGTGTACTTGAGTCGGAGAAGGTGTCGTCGGAGTGTCGACTCGAGCGGCTCCGTCTTGAGGATGAAGAAGTGGAAGGATGGCGGTTCCTCATCAAGGTGCGAATCTCGTCCATTCTTGCATCATTCTCTTTCTTGTGAGCGTCGAACTTGTTGTCGAAGTAGTCTCTTGTATGTTGCTCGGAGAGTCGCAAGTCGGTGGCGAGGTTGTCGATGCGGTCGCTCATTGCTTGTTGCTCTTGGTGCAACGCCCTTTGAGCACCAAAGAGGTGGCTCTTGGCGACGAATGATGACATGTCGTCGCCGTTCTCGATGAGGGGTGGATTGGTAGAAGAACTTGGCCTATCCATCATTCCGAAAAAATGTAAGTGGTAGACGGAGAAGAACGTATACCAAATTTACCTTGACCGATGTTTAAGATGAATCGAGTTCACTCAAATGCGGACAATGAAATAGCACTTTTGGTACCAATTCTTGTCGGTTCTCACACCTACACAAGTAAAACCTTATGGTGGAGCTTGGTTAGGATGGTGGCACAAAATTTGATGCAATTGTAAGTGAGCTTCAATAATGTTGGAAAAGATTCACAAATTTGCAAATGCAACAAGTAGACCAAGCAAGTTGTGGTACACGGAAACACACACGCAAGTAGATAGATGGGATTGTGCAAACCAAAAGTGAGCCAAAATGTGGAGTCCACAAAAATGCTCTTGTTGCACAATACACGAGAGACGCTAGCACGATTGCACAATAGGCGGATACGAAACTTGTGCACAACCTACTAGGCAAAAATGCAACGATCTCAATCCCAAGTATACTATATGTATGGTATTTCGGTGTGATGATCCAAGATGATCGGATATGACAATCTTAATGTAGTAAGATGCTATGGTTGTTGTTTATAAGCTCTTTGCTTATCTTTTCTCTTTGCTTAAAAGCTTGTTCGGCTCTTTCGCTTTTGAGCTCTTTTCTTATGCAAAACTTCATGAACCAAGATAGCAATTGTGTATGTGATGACAACTTTGTGGCACAAGAGATGATATCAAGATATATGCACCAATATGAGATGGTATGTATGATATGGAGTATGATCACTAAAGTGCACAAGTCACGTTGCCGGCAATACTCAATGGCAAGTCTCGATGGGTAAGCAACGGAAAAGATGGGCTATGATGGTTATCAATGCAATTGCAAGGTATGACAAAGATGTCATCGAAGTTACCGTCCTTGGCGATGATGAGTAGTCGAAGGAGATGAGTGGTGGTGATTTTGACGTCGAACCGTACCTATATAGCCGAAACACAATAGGATACGGGAACCACAACCCAAACTCTCAAAGACCAAAATGTATCAAAATCTTCATAGGAGGTAGCGGTGAGCGATGGTGGTGCTTGTGTAAAGTGGTGTGGGTATGCGGAAGTAGGCGTGGGCTCGGGCAAAATTGGATGAAAGTCTGCGGAAATTGGCGCTGGGGATGGAGTTGCAGCTGCCAGGGGCAGGATGTCTGGGCCAGCGGCCGGATGTCCGGGACGCCGGATGTCCGGTGGACTCGGCGGATGTCCGGGCTCCTGGATCGGGGACAAACTCGATGAACTCCACGGGAAAAAGGGCAACTCCAGGGCAAAATTTGGACGAATTTGTGGATGGAAATTGCGGTATAGATGGGGAAAAGCTAGATCAACTCGATGCAAAGCAGATCCATGGATAAAATCCAACAAAACTTCAACACACCAACAAATCACAAAAAAAATTGGGGGCTATTTTTGGTGGGGAATTTTCAGATTTAGGACAAAAAAAACAAAATCAAGCTAGAAAACACGGGGTAGGGGCTCCAAAAACGTGATCAACGTGGCTCATGATACCAAGATGATGTAGGGCGGAACCCTATGGGGACGATATTTCACATTTGGAGTGGATCCTACGGGGAAACACGAAGAACGCGTGGAAGAACACAAGGGAAATCACAGGGAGGAACGAGAGAAAGACTCAACCGACAAGTTATTGATCACGAGGGCTAGATCACCGAACACATAAGGTAGCACAAGATTCAAAATCAACAAAGGAAAGATACAAGAGTAACCGTTCTTCTCCGTGAGGAGGTCTTGAGGGTTCTTCCCTTCAAGGGGTCTTGAATCCGCTTGGGGGATCTTCTCCGAAGAGGTCGTGAGCTCCGAGGAGATGTGACCAAGTGGATGAGCAAGGCTCTCACACAAACATGAGCTAAACCTATGCTAACCCTAAAACATACGGGACGAGGGAGTATATATAGTCAAAGGAGCGAAGGGATACATGGGGCACGACCCAAAGGAGCTGCGCGCAGGCAGAGGGCGCCGGATGTCCGGGCGATGAGCCGGATGTCCGGTGGCTCGTGAGGCGCCGGATGTCCGGGCTGAGTGGACGGATATACGGTCTGATGTAGACGACCGTTCTATTCTCTGGATGGACGACGCCGGATGTCCGCTCGGAGGGGCCGGATGTCCGGTAGGGAGGCCGGATGTCTGGGCTGTCAGGACCAGCTTCTATGCATTCTGGACACCTTGTTCAGATATCCGGGCGGGAGGCCGGATTTCCGGTGAGGGGGGCCGGATGTCCGGGCTGGACACCGGACGTCCGGTCCCTGTATCTTCTTCTGCATAGGCCTGGCCGTGTAGATCTCCAGGGGCCGGATGTCCGGTGCCAGGAGGCTGGTCCTGTCTTCTTCCATTGGTTCTCTTCTTCCGTGGACTTGGGGTCTTGACCATCTTCATATGCATACTCGGGAGGGTCCTCTTGGTACCTAATCATGCACAACATTCCGGACTGAGGTAGTAGCCATGCCTCGAGAGGATCGCATGATATATCACTAAGGAGAGAAATCACCTCGGTCTCGAGAGCTCTAGCTCGTGCTCTAGTCATGGGTCCTCTTGGTTCTTGGTGAGACGATGGAAGGTCCATGGGGATGACCGAAGGATGCTCCGCATCACAATTGTTTTGGAGTTGAAGGTTTTTAATGCCACACACAAGTGGTTTTATCAGTCTTCTCAAGAAGTTTAGCTTTAATTTTATAGATCACAAACTTCAAGATTCATTGTGAATAAACCATCACATAATGGAGGTTAATCAAAAAACATGTTCTCATAGTAATCCGAACAACTATTGTGTTGAAACTTATAAGAATATCCATCGTATAACCCATTGGGTAATGCATTACAGAACTCCGAAGCAAAATAACTATTATTTCAGTTCTAAGATAAATCTTGAAGATAAACTGAAGACATGGCTTTGACGGTCACCAAGCAGCGATCCAATCACCATTCATGACTTGTATCATGACTTCATTTCTTTGCTCCATATGAGCTCTATGTAGTCCATGTATCGGTTTACAAAATGGGAGCAATCGATCAATATCAAATACACATGACATACAGAAATCTACCAGTAGTATAACATAACTTTGTATAACAATTATACCTTTACCGGAAGAACCATTCTTCTTATTCCCCAAACACTTCTTGCAGTTACGCTTCCAGTGTCCCTTCTGCTTGCAGTAGAAACATTCAGTCTCTTTATAGGCTCCGCCCTTGTTCTTCTTCTGAGACTCGGTCTTACCAGCTTCAGTAGATTTCTTCTTCTTGCAATTGCCCTTCTTCTTGAAACTGGTGGTCTTGTGGATCATCAACACTGTTTTGTTCTTCTGCATTCCAGCTTCCACAATTTTGAGCATAGCAAACAACTCGTTTGCACTTTTCTCCATCCCATTCATGCTGTAATTCATGGTAAAGCCATGGTAAGACAGGGGGAGTGAAGCAAGCACAATATCTGTATCGAGTGTTGGAGGAATTCTAAATTCCAGAGAAGCCAGTCTATCAACATAGCCATCAAGCTTTCTTATGTTCTCACTCATTGAGGAACCCTCTTTCATATTGCATTCAACCAAGTCCTTGGTTAGTTCAAAATGTTTGGTCCTTGCTTGCTTCTTGTACGGAACTTCCAGTGACCTAATTATGAATTGAGTGGAAGATCATTCAAAATGCTTCTGTAGTTCAGGATCCATGCAAGTTAACATGAGGCACTGTACTGAATCATAGTCATCACTACGAGCAGCGTAAGCAACAACTTCTTCTGGTGTTGCATCCTTTCCAGGAGCATCACCTAGGGGTTGATCCAGCACGTACTCCTTCTTAGCACCTCCTGAGAACAAATCTCGGGTTCATGATCCAATCCACATAGTTTCCACCACTAGATGCCAACTTTTCTTTCTCTAACATAGGAGCTAAGTTGAACATATTGCGAGCCATTGATCTACAATGATAGACACAAAATGCATTTAGACATTTATCCATAATTAATATTGCACCAGTGATTAACCAAATTTAGTATAAAGTGCACTCCCACTCAAATCAATATCTCTTATAATTGATAGTGAGTAATTCAAGATCCAAATCTAGTTCTCAGTCATGGATGTGTACATCACTAATGACAAGAATTTTTACCAGTGGGCAAGCAATTGTCAATCATATCACCATATGACTCTTGTTCATCTTTTGATGCTTTGTGCTCCGAGCTTAGAATGATTTTGCCAAAACTTCGAGACAACTAAGTGCTATCTGCATACATGGTATGACCATATCCATCTTACACCTCTCACCCCATTTGTACACATGTGGACATGACGTGCTCTGTGATGCTAGAATGTCATATACGGTTGTAGCACTGGGAAGAGCACCTTTTTAACTTGATATTTATTGTGAGAGATCACTCTAATAATTGACTACTGCGCAACCAAAGGGTGCAAACAACAAAGGGATAAACATCTCAAGCAGTTCATAAAAGCATGATATGGTATAGCCCTGGGCGTCAGGAATCCTTCGTGATCATATTCAATCTTCTGTTGAAGCGCCATTGAAAGAACATGCGGTGACCCCATGTTTGGTTTTGGTAATTGATGACAATCTCTATGGACTAATGGTTGTCTTGAGTTATATCTTAAGGATTTGTCCATAGGCTTTTCTTGAAGTCCATGTGTTGGTTTCAAGGAATTTATGAGTTGACCAAGGTGCTATGAAGGAATTATCCAAAGATTGGTCATGTGAGTGTTGAGCTTATTGCAAGCATGTCTTGAATAATAAGATTGTGTGATCATTCATGTTTACATTCAAGACATCATCCAAATGAGGAGAGTTGGAAAGATTCAAGGTTAATCAAGACTAAGTCAAGAGTGAATGAAGTTGATTAACTCACAAAGCGTAGAAGATGTACCGAGAGGGATCAAGTGACCCCATGGTATGATAAGCATTATCCATTTTGCTTTTTGTACTAACCCATGGTCTATGTGAGTGTTCTATGTGGGGTTAGGTACGTGTTCATGGGCTTGGGTCAAGAGGAAGATATCACTCAACCCATAGAGAGGATGACATCAAGTGGTGATCGTCATCAAGATTGCTGTGTGCAAGTTCAAGTGGAGCATGACGAAGAGATCAAGTGCTTAAAGATTTTCATCCATTGTGGTGTCAATGGACTTGTGAAGATGTGCCAAAGAGTGGCTCATCCATAGTGGAGTATGGGGGAGCAATCATCTAGTCTTCATCAACCCAACGCAATCAAGAAAGGTGGTCCATCTTGAGGAAGACAAGATCATCATCATCTATCTCAAGTGGATCATGCGCAAGGAAAAGGTTTGCCCATGATAGGTTTTCTATTTTTCCGGTATCATGGTGGTAGTTTGGAGACCGGGTTATAGGATCGATAGTCGTACTATCAAGGGGGGCTCTCAGTGAGTAGCTTGATCGTATCATTCATCGAGAGCTCAAACCATTGCATCCTTGCATCATCTTTCTTGATTCTTATTTGTATTTTCTTTTGAGGTTTTAGAGCTTGTGGTTATCTTCGTGACAAGCTCTAGTTCATCGAAAACGGATTTCATATGCTTCTTCTTTTGCGTTTTCGGTGTTGGAGGTTTTACCGGTCTTATTCGAGGAAGGGTTCTCACCATTTTCTCATGGGCCTTTTCTAATTTCCTTATTTTTGTGAGTCCTATCAATATTGTGTTTTCCCTTGTCGCTAGCTTTCCAACAAACTTGGTTTCGTTGAATTCGGAGTCCGTTTGCAGAAGTTGTGGCAGTTTTGGTGTTTTGAAAAGGCTGCAGCGGTACTACCGCGAACAGGAGTGGATGTAATTTTTTACTACTGCTCCAGAGTGGTACTACCGTGGCTTCTACAACGGTACTACCGCTCTGAACCAAAAACTCGTCACAAGTTTAGTGGTGGTAGGCACGGATGTATTTTTTTAGTACCGCTCGCAAGCAGTAGTACCACTACCCTTTGAGGTAGTACCGCTACCCCTAGCGGTAGTACCGTGCGGTCGAGTGGTAGTACCACTCTGTGCGGGCTGTGAGCATAATGGTTGGATTTTTCCCCACCTATAAAAGGGGGTCTTCTTCCCCAATGGACCTCAGCTCGTGTTCTTCCCCCATTGTTGACCTTCCTCGAGCTTGCTAACTCTCAATCCCTCCAATGATTCTTGCTAGTTCTTGAGGGAAAAGAGAGAGGAGATCTAGATCCACTTTTCCACCAATCACTTTCTCCTCTAAGTGAGGGGAACCCCTTGGATCTAGATCTTGGAGTTCTTTGTGTTCTTCTTTCATTGTTCCTCTCATTTTCCTCCCTAGCATTAGTTGCTTTGGTGGGATTTGGGAGAGAGGGACTTGGGCACTCCATGTGCCCTTGCCATTGCATTTGGTGCATCGGTTTGAGTTCTCCACGGTGATACGTGGAAGTGAAGTTTGAGAAGCTTATTACTCTTGGGTGTTTGGGCACCCTAGATCTTGTTCCTCTTGGGTGCCTTGGCGCCCTAGACGGTTGGTGTTGTTCGGAGCTCAATCATTGTGGCGTAAAGCTCCTGGCAAGCGTCGAGGTCTCCAATTAGGTTGTGGAGATTGCCTCGAGCAATTTAACGGGTACCAGTGACCGCCCTCGAGGGTTGCCAAAGTGTACGGGTTTGGTGACCGCCCCCAAGGGTTGCCATTTGTATGGGTTCGGTGACCGCCCTCAAGGGTCCCTTAGTGGAATCACGGCATCTTGCATTGTGCAAGGGCGTGAGGAGATTGCGGTGGCCCTAGTGGCTTCTTGGGGAGCATTGTGCCTCCACACCGCTGCAAATGGAGATTAGCATCCGCAAGGGTGTGAACTTCGGGATACATCATCGTCTCCGCGTGCCTCGGTTATCTCTTACCCGAGCCCTTCACTTATACACTTTACTGTGTGATAGCCATATTGTTTCTTGTCATATATCTTGCCATCACTTAGTTGTTTATCTTGCTTAGCATAAGTTGTTGGTGCACATAGGCGAGCCTAGTTGTTGTTGGTTTTGTGCTTTACAAATTAACCGTTAGGTTTTTTCCGCATTGTTCAAGCCTAAACAGTAATTATTTTAAAGCGCCTATTCACCCCCCCTCTAGGCGACATCCACGGTCTTTCAGTTGGTACCAGAGCCTCATCTCTCTTTGTTAGGCTTAACGGCCTAGAGAGTAAATATGTCGACTATGGGATTAGTATTCTTTGACACTCTTAGTTTCGATGGCACAAATTTTGATGTTTGGGTAATTCGCATGCTTAATCTCTTTGGGGTCATGGACACAAATTTAGAGTGAATTGTAGATATGAGTTTTTCTCCTCCAAATGATCCCCAAATATTATCTTTAGAGGATGAGAAAAACTCTTATCTCAATTCTCAAGCTTATAATGTGCTTTTTGATGCTTTGAGCAATGTAGTTATATTTCAACTCATGCCATTCCGGGATGCTCATGAGTTGTGGACAAAGCTTCAAGATAAATATGGTGCGTCCAAGATTTGTGGGGATGATTGTTCTCGCTCCAACTCCGACTGTGTTGCCTTCTCAACTTCTTCTACTTCACCTACATGTGGATTTCCACAAGGTAATGCTATGGTGAGTAGTGTTGGTCATTGCAATGATGATAGTGTGCTTATCATTGATGACTCTTCATCACTATCTTGTTGCAATGCTCCATCTTTGGACTTTAACACTTCGTGCACCTTACATGTTTCTCATGCTTGTGTTGATAGTCTGTGCATATCATGTAGAAATTGCTTTACTAAATCTCATGATGATATGCTTTGCTATATCTTGTTGCCATGATAAAAATTCATGTATTTCCTTGAGTTGTTGTGCTAACAATGTAGAGGAAACCCAACACCCCATGGAACAAGATGTGGTCCTGAACGGTGCTTCAAGGGATCCTACATCATCATCTATTGATTTTTTGCCTTATGGCTAAGGCTTCAAAGGTATCTCCTACTTTGAACCCCAATATGTCTCTTGATGATGATGTTAATGGTAATGATGATGAGGATAATGATGAAGAGAATGATAATGTTGCTTCCTTACAAATTAAGGGAGAAATGATTTTTAGAGCTCTCCATAAGAATAAAATTGCTCGTTCCAACTTCATGGAAATCATGTCCATTGCTATTGAGGGCAAGAAATATATTGAGGAGTTGGAATCTCATCTCGAGGAGCATGAGGTCACCATTGAGAAAATGGAAGTTCATGAGCGTGATTATGCTAATGAGATTGCGAACCTCTCTCAAGCTCTTGAACTTGAACAAACCACCAAGGAATCTCTTGCGGAGACTTTTGCTCTAGAATTTTCTAGAGTGAAGGAATCTCATGATCGAGCTCTTGAGGTGGCCAATGTTTTTGAAACTAAAAATGCTAATCTTGAAGTTTCTCATGCTAGACTCCTTGAGGATTTTGAGCACCTAAAAAATGGCTCAAGGGTCATCAAGGGTGGCTCATCAAACTCACGGTGTCTCATGCCCAACTTGAAGCTTCTTATTTAAAAGAGCTTGCCAAGTTTTCCTCTCCTATTGTTGTAAATGATGATGCTTGTGCTACTAACTCTATTACTTGCGAAGCATCCATTTTGAAGGAGAATGTTGAGCTACGGGCTCAACTTGAGGTGTTATCTAGCAATTATGGGAAATTGGAAGAAAGTCATGAAAAGCTCTCAAGCTCTCATGATGATCTTCTAGTATCCCATAATGTGCTAAAGATAGCTCATGAGGCCATGATTGCTAAGGTAACATCTAGTGAGCCTCATGTGGATACTAGCACTACTTCTAGTCAAAATACTATATTGCCATGTGCTAGTCCTTGTAATTCATCTACTCACAATGTTGGTACATCTTGTGAGGAATTGCTTTCCTTGCCTTGTTGCTCTAACGATGAAGCTTATACTTCCTCTAGTACTTGTGTTGATACTAACCATGTAGAGGAAATCAAAGAGCTCAAGGCCCAAGTCACTTCTTTGAAGAAAGACTTGGAAAAGAGTCATGAAGGGAAATCCACACTCAGCAATAGCTTGAGTGTGCAAAAATCCCCCAATGACAAAGGTGGACCTAGATTCAACTCCAATCATAAGAAGAAGTCCAAGATGAACAAAAATAAGGGCCAAGAACAAGTCAAGAATTCGGCCAAGATTGTTTGCTTCAAGTGCAAAGTAGAAGGGAATCATGTTAGATCTTGCCCATTGAAGAAGAAGCCCATTAGTGACAAGCAACAAGGGAAGCGGCCACAAGTTCACTCTCATGCTCAACCTCAAGTTGAAGAAAGGCCTCTTCCCAAGAAAGCTCAAGCTAATGGTTCTCAAGTTGAGAAATCAAGTGAGAAGAAAGTCAAGAGTAGAAGTTGCTACCTATGTCATGAGAAAGGTCACCTCTCTTCTTCATGCACTAGTGGTAACTTATACAACCCAATTATTATTGATGATATCTATTCTCTTGGGAAGCATAAGGTTGGCAATGTGTTTGCCAAAGTTCTTGGTACTCAAAGTGATGTCAAGAAAAGAACCATTTGGGTAGCCAAGCCTATTGTGACTAATCTCTTAGGACCCAACTTGGTTGGGGACCAACTAGCTCAAACTTGAACAATAGTGTTGTCGGAGGGCATTGGAGACTTGGCTACTTTATGAAGAATTAAGAGGACTTCATCATTCTTAGTGTCTCAAGCCAAGTTAATTAGGTTAGCAAGTTTCTATACTATATCCAATGTACCTCCTTCCGGTAACTTGTACTTACATTGGTTACATTGAAAGTTACTTGCCCCTTTGCATGTTTTGGTTTTGTTCCTTGCATGTGTTTGTATATGTTGTGCCTCCAATTGCATATCTTGAGTAATCAAGTATGTGTGTGTTGGTTTGCACATCTGTATATGTGTGTGATACATTGAGCCTTTATGCATCTTGTTTGTATCTTATTTGGCTCTTGTGAGAGATTAATGGAATATCCCATTATGGGGGAGTGATGTGGTTTGTACACCTCACAATCCTATAAATGTGCGTACATGAGGAATACCATCTAGTATTGATATTACAAGATTATCTAGTCGCTATGTGGTATGTCTTCTCATGAGAAATTCAAATTCTAAATAGTCCATTAATTATATCTTGTTGGATCCTCTTATTGCCTCTTGTTAAGTTCTTATTAGTATCACATTATGGGGGAGTAATATGCTATGTGCATATTACAAGCCTAGAAAATGTGTACATTTGAGATATTGTCACCCAAAATTGATATTGTAAATTATCTTGTTCCTAGGTGGCATGTTAGCTCTACAATTGTGTGTGGTGTGAAGATTATGTTGGATATCCTTACTATCTACCACCGGGAATTATTTCCATTTACTTCTTGTCTTTTGACAATTGGTACTCACTTGTGTGGTAGAATTTATTGATCATCTTTACATTGGCTTTTGCTTTTCTTTTCTTTTTCTCTTGACAAGGAATGTATCAACTCTCTTTGTCTTCCATACCACTTGTGGATCTTGTTAATTTCTTGATCTTGTCTAGTGTTTTCTAGATATAGTGAAAGTGGTGATCCCACCTTGTGCATTTTGTATTCAAATGCAGATTCTCTATAATGCACTAGTCTTGGGGGAGCTATCCTATTTTCTATAAAACACTCATCTTGCAATCCTTATCAAGTGTGTGTTGGTGGAAGGCAAGCCGTTTTCTTTTTGGTACTTTGTGCAATCATGAAATTTGTAGAGAGCTTGGTTTGATTTCGAACCATCCTCTCTTTTGGGAGTTTGATATCTTTTGGGAGTTTTGGGTGTATCAACGGATATCTCATTCCTCGATGTATCTATTATGGGTATCCTCCTAGTGATGATTTATTCATTTGGCATCTTTTCTTCACTTGGTATTTCTTTGTCAATTGGTATCGGTTCTTGAAAGTCTTGAGCATGCATATTTACTTCATGTAGTTTCTTTGGCATGCTTTCTTTCTTTGACACAATATTTAAGGGAAACTCCACCAAGTCATAATTTGGATGAGATGTGCATGAAATTCATTTTCATATCTATATGCACATATTTATGGGGAGTTTGTCCTATGTATTGTTGGTTCTCTAACTCTTTGGTCCCAATGAGTTTGGGTACCATTTTGGTTGTGTTATTGTTCTAGGAATTGGAGTCAAGCTAGGATGATCAATGATCTACTACCTACCTTTAGTTGGTATCTATTACATCCTTCCAATGCTATTTTGGTAACAAGTATCTACTCATGCATACACCTCTTACATTCAACCTTGTGTAGGTTGCATCATGGCATGCATTTCTTGATTAGTTCTTGTGATACTTGTTTCCCTTCTCAAAGCATCTCAACAATGTTCTCTTTTTGATAGTTGTGATGTCTTTGATGTTCGTTTGGTTGAAGCTCATTTATATACTATAAGATACTATCTAGCCATGTGCTATGCTTTCAAGAAAATATCTTATTGGTATATTTATGACTTCCTTTTGGATATCCTGTTCCTTCTTGTTGTAACTATTTCGGGTGTACATCCTTCTTTGCAGATATATATCATCATGATTTCATCTACCTATAACATTATACACTTGAGAGAAATTACATCTCCAGATGATATTCTTTCTTTCACGTCCACCTTGTCTTTCTTATGATTTTTCTTTGGTGGCTCCGTGAAATCTTTTGCCTTGAGTGCGGGTCATATCTTGTTCCATCTTGATGCACTCTTGTGTGGTGAATATTATTTTCCTCATGCTTGTCTTTACGAGGATTTTCCATCTTAATTGGTATCCCTCGTCTTGATAAGGCTTTCATCTTCTATCTTCACCATGGGTTGTCGCAAGCCTTGTTGTTAAGTCACATTTTAGTGAGCTTGCGAACCCATTTGCTTGTTGGATGTGTGTGGGGACGACATGTCATGCACCGTGTATCTTATTTACCCAAGACTATGTTGATGCTTTATGTTCATCCTTATATTAGTCTTCTCAAGTCCTTTGTCATGACTCACACACATCATGTTGGTTGAGCCTATTCTTAAGTTGCCTCTTTTACATGTTGCTCAACCATGTGCTTGTTGCAAGTGCTAGGCTTTGTTTCCTATATGCTCACTTGGACTGCTTGTGAGTTTCTATTGATTTTGGGGGAGCTATGATCCTATTTTGTGTACTTTGTATCCAATACAAATATTCTTATTTGTGCACAAATCATGGGGAGCTTCTCTAGTTTCTTTAGAACACTCCTCTACTCATATCATAATATCATTTATTCTTGTAGCTCATAGGATCCTTGGTCTAGTTGGTTCAGTTGATATCCTTTGATTGCTTGCTTCAATTGGTATATTTTGACTGCTTGATTGCTTGTGTCTCTCTTTGTTATGTCTTTGTGGCATATCATTCTTTAGTAATCTTTGTGCCTCAATATAGTTTGTGTTCCTCCAAGTATTTACCTTTGGGTATGTGTATTGCATTCCACTCTCTTATTGAGAAATACACAATTTATGGAGGACCACAATTTATATTGGCCTTCTTAGATTTTCGCCCATTTTGGCAATCGATGCCAATGGGGGAGAAGTTTCAGAGAGTTTTGTGGAGAAGTTTAGAGAGTTATCTCCTCTTGCTTTGGTTTTGTTCCTTAGCATTTGCATCTAATTCGCATGCACTATTGGTTGTGCTGGAATTTAGTCTATTTTAGGACAGCCCAATAACTATTTCAGAAATTCCTAAAGAAATCCTAGAGGCCCACTTAGCCCATTTGTGCAAGGCAAGGGATACTACTAAAGTTTAGTCCCACATTGCTAGTTGAGTGGGAGTTGGACCTCCTTATAAGGGGGGTTCTTTCCCCACTTGTATGAGCATGAGAACAGGAGGGACATCCACGCGCGCTCCTCCTCCGCCGCCCGCCTTGCCATGACGCGCCGCGGGTTGCGGGAATGAGGCGAGCCGATGTCTAATTTTTGCCACGCACTATGGGTATACGAAAGGTCACTTGGGAGCTGAAAAGTTTTTGTGGTACTGGATAATGAATACGAACGGCGCACCTCTTCGTGTGCTGTCTATTCACTTCGTCTCCCTCCGTTGCTTCACCTCCCATCGCAGCCTGTTCGCATCCCTCTCCTGTGCCTATATAAGAGAGGTCGCTCCTCTCCAGAGATACACATCAGAAGGTCCTCTTCCTATCGCCACACAGTTCCTGAGCACTGCGCTGCTACTACAATCTTCGCCATCCCGGCTTGCGGCATGCACCGCAGGTCGGGACAATAGGCCTCCAAAACCACACCTCTTGAGTCCTGTACGGGAGAAGGGTGATAAGGTTTTTGGGGAGCGCTCTGCGCGACTACTGACTTCTTCTTCACGGACGCCCTGGACTTCGACGACTACTTCCCCGACGACGACTACTTCCCCGACGTCGACAACCTCCTCAACGACATGGAGGACACCGACCCCAAGTCCAGTGCCTCTGCTCCTGCTACTGTCTCGTACGTGTTAGTCCCCTTTCTATTAGAGGTTCTGCTACAGTTCCTTGTTCTAGTATCTGCCTTAGATATGTTAGACTCTTTCTCATATATGCAACCTACTATACTGTCTACTCTAGATATGTTTAGTTACGATTCATATATGAACATTGTCGGGGGTTGGATACGACATATGCCAAAGGATGGCTTATCATGGTGGGAGCGAGTAGAACGTCGCCGGTGCCTGGAAGCGGGATGAGGCGAAGACATGCACGCCGGCGGAACTTACCCAGCTTCAGGGCTCTCCTAGGAGATAACACCCCTACTGCTGCTCTGCGGGGTCTCCGCATGATCACTAAGGCAAAGTGACTACAATGGTGCTCCTGGAGCTGTTTCGGGAGGCAGGAGAGGGCAAGGCTAGCTCTCTCCTCCATGTGCTATCTGGTCTATCTCTAAATAGGTCCGAACCCTTTGCATGGGTGCCCCGGGGGGTTTATATAGGCCTACCCCCTGGGGGTACAATAGTAATCCGGCTGGGCGCGGGTCCCAGCCGTCTGTCTCTTAGGCCGCCGTCCTTCCCGCCGGCTTCTGGGGCCCGCCGACTGGCGGGTCCCGCGGACAGGCTTGATACTGTAGTGGCAATCCTTATGACGCAGGCTCGGTCATTGGGTCGTGACAACAGTGCCGCCATCTATCGGGCGATCACTATCGCCATTCCCCATCCTATCTGGTTAATGGCTCGTGGGGCCCTGGGGAGGAGTCGGCCGACTCCAGGGAGGCCGACTCCCACAGGTCCGTCTTTGGGGCGCTCAGGCCGCCTTCGGCCCACCCACTGACAGGCGGCCCCGCCGCCTTCGGGTCGTACAGGCCGGCGTCATGGGCACAGTGCGCCGCGCACTGTGGCTGAGGTCAGGGCAGGCATGGCAACAGTGCCGCGCCTCGCCGGAGATCTTCCAGCGATACGGCTCACTGTAGCCATGCCGGCCCTTCGTAAGCAGGGGGGAACGGCCACGCCGTGACTGTACCCCACATCGTACTTCGAGATGAGGGAGGAGTCATGGGCCGACTCTCCGTAGTCGGCCTCTCTGGAGGTCGCCAACTTGGAGTCAGCTTATCTTGGAGTCGCCGTCTGGGACTCGGCATATCTCGGAGTCGCTCCTGGGACTCGGCCTGAGGGGCGCGGCTTTCCCCGATGACTTGAAAGGTCCTGGGACTCAGGTTAGCCTACCCGTGGCCCAATTCTCCGACAGTAGTCCCCGAAGCTGGTGAAGCCCTACGGACGCTACATTGTGGGGCTTCAATAGTTTCAACCTTCCAGGAGCGGACTCTAGAACTCGGCTGCCGTCTTCCCTTGGGTCGACTGTCGAGAGTCGGATGTTTAGCGAAGAGCCGCAGCTCGAAAGTCACGGCGGGAAACCAGGCGGCGTGCCTGGTACGCTTCCCCGCAGCCATCAGGGCGGTCCTATCGCGCGGCGCCACGTGGAGAGGACAGTCTGCGTGCCCATGCGCGCGAAGGGACGGGCCGTCAGGTGGGGCCCGCCACTACGGTGCCTCGGCATACGAACGGATCCGTTGCGGCCGTGGACAGTTGGTTTTCCCACGTCGGTACTGCGTGTAGTAACTTCGTGGGGTAAATCGTGGGGCGGCGTGGGGCATCGTGCGCAGTTAATCCCACGCCCGCCCCCTCGGCTCCTCAGCCCACAG
>NC_041389.1:665604493-665678021 GCF_002162155.2 Triticum dicoccoides | reverse complement strand
GGGAGCGGAGTGGCACAGCACGCGCGCCCTTCTTCCCCGCTCCCCTGCCTCATCTTGCTTTCTCTCCCTCCTGCCTCCGTCGTTGAGCAAGAGCACTCCATACCACGGCGATGAGCTCTTCCTCCGCCGCGGCCCCCGCCGTGCGCTCCGGCGTGTGGGACGGCTCGGATGTAGAAGAGGAACACATCGAGTTCCTCCGCCGGACACGCCGTCTACCCAGCGCGGACCTCGTGCGCGCCCGCGCCGCGTCAGAGGGGGAGATCCGGCCGACGCTGGAGGAGGGCGAGCTGGTCATCCTCCGCTCGCACCTCATGCGCGGCCTGGGGCTGCCGGCGAGCGGCTTCTTTCGCTCGTTCTTGGAGTTCCACAGCCTTCAACCGCACCACCTCACTCCGAATACGATGGTGTTGCTCTCCGCCTTCGCCACTCTGTGCGAAGGTTTCCTCGGCGTTCTCCCCACCATCGAGCTGTGGGGAGAATTCTTCTCTTCTAAGCTCGGCATGCACATCGCCGGCGTGCTGGCTCAGTGTGGCGCCTTCATCACGATGCGGCGCTCGACGGCCGACAACCCCTTTCCTCCCATCACGCTGATCAAGTCGGTGAAGATGTGGCAGCGCTCATACTTCTACGTGAAGAACCTCGCCTCCGACGGCGATTGGGTCAACCTGCCGCCTTACAACACCGCCCCCCTAACTGGGAGGCTCCCCAGCTGGTCTCACCGAGTCAAGATGCTGAATCCCGCCGGAGCTGCCGCCGTAGCGCGACTCCGAGTCTTGACGCAGTCGGAGGGTCTCGTCGGGGCCAACTTGCTGGCCGCCTTTGTGGCGCGCCGAGTTCTCCTGCTCCAAGGCCGGCCTCACCTGATCTGTCAGATGAGCGGCCTCCGAGACCCGAGTCGGATGTGCACCAAGGAGATGCCCCGCGCGGAGGTGGCAAACATGGTGAATTATATTGCGAACTGCGAGTTCAGGGAGGACTGGCAGTTCGGCAATGAGCCGTACTCGCGCGGCAACCCCCCACCAGTGGTAAGTCGCGTCCCTCTATTGTTTTGTCTTCTTTGCGGCCGACTCCGGCTTCTGACTCTTGTCGGTTTCTTCTGAGCTAGAATCCCCTTATGCAGCCTGCAGCCGGCGCCACGAGACAGCCCCGTGAGTATGTTCCCGATCGTGCGGAGAGCGACGTCGACGACCCCGACTTGGGGGCGGCGGTGACGGAAGCCGACGCCGAAGGTGGGGGAGAAGGAGCAGAAGGTGATTTCAGGCTCTCGGCCACCTTCGCCGACTGGCCCGACGACGATGCCGAAGGGGAAGTCGCTCCGCGCCACCAGCCGAGGGTCGGCTCGTCGGGCGCCGGCTCCTCCGCTGGCCTGGCCGGCCAAGGCGGCGCGAAGAGGCGTCACACCGGGCCGAGTGCGCCCGACGGCAAATTGAAGAAGTTCAAGGGGGCGGCCGCCGCGACCAAACGGGAGGAGGCGGCCATGAAGGCCAACCGCTTCCGAAGGGAAGTGAGAAGGCCGCCGCTAGTCTCTGCGTAAGTCTTTACGCTTTTTTTTATTTTCCTTCGTTGAATCTTGTCCGAGTCTTCTTTTATACTCCCTCCATTCTTCTTCAGGGCCCCTCTTTCCCTTGAGAGAGTCGCCGTCCCCTCCGTCATGGGGTCGGCAGAGACGTCCACCAATACTCGGCGGGCCGACCCCGCCGCCGACCTGTGGGAGGCGACGGAGCGAAATGCGCGGGAGAAGGGCGAGGAGGAGGAGGCCGAACGTTTGGAGAAGGCGGAGGCCAACAGGGCGGCCGCCTCCGCCCAGAAGAAGCTGGAGGATGCCAAAGCCGCCCTTGCGGCGAGATGGCGTGCCGAGGAGGCCGCGCGACGCTGATCGGCGATGCTCGTCCCCCACTGTCGTCTGCACCGCCGCCTCTGGAGTTCACGGGGCAGACCGAAGAGGCCGGCACTGAGAACCCCGTCGTGGAGAAGGAGAGCGGCGAGGCTTCCATGTCAGACACTCTCGTGCCGCCACCGCCGTCTCCACCGTCGTCTGGGAGACCGCACGGCAAACAGACGGTGGGTCTATCGGAGCCGCCGGTCATGGCCGAGGCTGAGGTGCGGCTGCTTCTCCAAGTCGCCTCGCCGGTGCGCCGCCGTGTTTAGAGGGCGACCTCGGCGCCGCGACCTCGGGAGACCGGCGCCGCCAGCTCGGCAACCTTGGACGCCGAGGCGACGAGCGCCGCGCCCACCAGGTGGTTGCGCGGAGGCGGCACCGGGCCGCTGAATCAAGCGCTTCTGGACGTTCAGGCGAAGCTGCGCGCTGAAGGCGACGCCCTTCAAACTTGCACCAGGGCGCATCTGGCAGCGCGGACGGCCGTCCGAGTACGTTTCCTTCTTCTTTTCGATTCTTGTTTTTCTCTATGGGGGCACGCCAGCGCACCCACTGGGTGTAGTCCCCGAGTTCCGGGTGGGCTGCTGAGCAGGCGGTTCGGAACTCCCTCTGGCGAGCTCCAAATACTAACTTTGTCTTCAGTGACTTATTGCAGGAGTATCACAACCGCCGCGCCACTGCCTTCAACCGCAATGTTGAGGAGTTGAGCAAGCGGGCTGCCGACTTGTTGGAAAGCCGGAGTAAGTTCTTCTTCGCGGGGGCGCGCTGGCGCACCCGCGGGCTGTAGTCCCCGAGATTCGGGCTGACTGCTGAGCAGTCGGGCCGGATCTTCCCTGCGATCTTCTTTGCTGACGACTTATTTGTCTCTTCTTTTGTTCTTCAGGAGCCAAAGCCTTCTTCAGGAGCAGCTAGGCGAGGCCAATACCGCCCGGCGTGGCAAGGAGGAGGAGTGTAGCAAGCTTGCCGCGGAGCGCGACCTGCTGGCGGCGCAGCTGGCCGAGCAGAAGGAGCTGCTCAAGAAGGCGCAGGACGAGGCCGAGAAGAAGGAGGCCGCTCTCCTGGCCGAGTTCGAGAGCGAGCGCTCCTCCTGGACTGACAGGGAGGCGATGCTGACCTCCGGCTTCCACGAGATCGAGGATATTGTTGATGGTAAGTTTCTTTCGTTTCTTCGGGCTTCCGACTATGTGTCAGGCCGACTTCTGATTTTCGACTTGCTTCTTTTTTGTCTTGGAAGACTTCCTCCCTGGTCACTCGCAGGCAGTCCCTCTGGCCATCAAGGCTGCTCGTGAGGCGCGAAGGGCAAGCGGTGAGGAGATCGCCACTAATGCCCCTCGAACCATCGATAAGCAGCTTCTGAGCATTGAAGCCCATCTTCGTCCGACCCATCGGCGGATGTGCCGGCTTCAGCGTTTTGGCGCCCAGGCGGTTGCCGCTTTGTGGCCGGACATGCCGGCTCTGTGCACCGCCAGTCGAACCGCCGACTGGCTGGAAGTCGCCGCCGGCCGTCTTGAAGCTTGGAAGGGTTCCTCGGCACGGGCCGGAGTGCGCCGGACCTTGGAGTTCGTCAAGGCATGGTATCCGGGGCTGGACCTGGACCGTCTGGCCGCGTTCCGGTCAGAAGCCCAGGCCGAGCTGGAGGTCGTGGAGGGCGCCCTTATCGAGCGTGCGGTGGCCATCGCCGAGTACACGGACACCAGTGTCTTCGTGCCCGAGCGGGCTGAAGGCGGCGAGGAAGTGCCGCCAGAGTGGTTCGGGATGAACCCGGAGTATGGCGAGGACTCCGCGGAGGTGATCGACTCTAGCACCGAGGAGGAGGACGAGGCGAAGGACGAAGGCGAGGCGGAGGTGCCAGAAGACGGAGCAGGCGGCCAGCCTCAGCTCGACCGCGCCTCCAGTAACGAGCCGCGTCGAGAGAAGGCGACTGCCGCCGGAGGCGATCAAACCGAGACCACCCAGCCGACTGCCCCGGCGCCTGACACCGCCATCTCCTCCGATCCTCCGATCACAGATGCCGCCTCCTAGGCTGTCTTTTCCGCCTCTGCTTGTCTGTCTTAGTAATCTTTTGAAAACTTTGTTAGATTCGAACAATTCCACCCGCGGGGTGTATCTTGAACTTCTATTCGAAGGTTCGGCCAAGGGCCTATGTAAATATTTATCCGATTTCCGTCTTTCCTTGCTTACTACTCTTTAGGCTTTTCCCTTTGCCGCCTTCCTTTAGTCGCTGCCTTGCCAGTCAGACAGCCGCTCTGCGGACTGTCGCTGGGTCAAGTGCTTGGCTACTTCGGGAAGGCAAGTACTTGGCCGTTTAGAGTTTCCTTAGCAAGTCGGATAGAAAGCGACAGGCCGACTACCCAAGAGTCGGCCGTCCTTGATAGAGGTTAATAAAGACGGTGAGCCGACTACTCATGAGTCGGCTTTCTGCTTTAGAAATGCTGGAGGCCGTCTTACGCTATGTTCGTGCTTTAGGTCCTTAGCCATTTTTCGTGTGGGAGCTCATTCTTCCTCACTCCTGCCTGCCTCACAGTCGCTCTGCGAGCTACGGCTTTGCCAGGAGGCGGATTGGGCACCGTGCACTACTTGTCTGACTGCGGGAAGCTCCTCATAGCGCAAGGCGGCGAGTCCCCGGGCCGACTAGTCTGGCTCGGTGCCAAGCGGCTTGTAATGAAAGTAATGTACTCAAAGGCATAATTCTTATCATACAGATAAGAAAAAGGGCAGTCCCCGAGCTCGTCTCGGGGGCCCCAAAGTCTTAGTACTTTAATACAAAGGGGTAGTGCGATACATACTGCATCAACTGTAAAATCTTTGAAGAAGATTTGCATTCCACGGGCGCTCTGTCTCTTTGCCGGAGTCGTCCCTCTTGCACGCTCGGGGCTTCTAAGTGTCGATCAGATAGTAGGCGTCGTTCCCTAGCACCTTGCGGATGATAAAGGGGCCTTCCCAAGGTGCCGACAGCTTGTGCTGGCCGGCTGTTCGCTGGATCAGCCGGAGCACAAGGTCGCCTTCTTGGAAAGATCTTGGCCTGACCTTCCTGTTGTAGTATCGACACAGACTCTGCTGGTAGATGCTGGACCGGCTGAGTGCCAACAGCCGGCCCTCTTCCAGCAGATCGACGCCGTCTTGACGTGCTTCTTCTGCTTCTTCCTCGGTGTACATGGTGACTCGCGGGGAGTCGAACTCTATGTCCGTTGGGATGACGGCTTCGGCACCATAGACGAGGAAGAAGGGTGTGAAGCCGGTTGACTTGTTTGGAGTCGTGCGCAGACTCCAGAGGACGGCTGGCAGCTCCTCAAGCTAACAACCGGCAGATTGCTCCAGCGGTACGACGAGTCGAGGCTTGATGCCGGATAAGATGAGGCCGTTCGCTCGCTCCACCTGGCCGTTTGACTGTGGATGGGCAACGGACGCTAAGTCCAGTCGGATGCCCTGTGTCGTGCAGAAACGGACCAAGGCGCCTTTGGCAAAATTCATGCCATTGTCGGTGATGATGCTGTGTGGGATGCCGTACCGAGTTGTGATGTCAGCGATGAAGGTCACCGCAGTCGGACCATTCAATTTCTTGATGGGTTTCACCTCCACCCACTTGGTGAACTTGTCCACTGCGACAAGTAGGTGAGTCAAGCCACCTCGTGCCGTCTTGAATGGTCCCACCATGTCCAGGCCCCAGACTGCAAAGGGCCAGGCGATGGGGATAGTCTTGAGTGCAGAAGCTAGCTGAAGTGGCTTGGAACAGAAAATCTGGCACCCCTTGCACTTTTGGACTAACTCTTTGGCCTCTTCCAGGGCGGTTGGCCAGAAGAAACCGTGTCGGAAGGCTTTGGCGACGAGTGCCCTGGAGGCCGCGTGGTGACCGCACTCACCCTCATGGATGTCTCCGAGGATTGCTTGGCCTTGTTCTGCCTCGACGCAGCGTTGGAAGACGCCGGTAACGCTGCGCCTGACCAGCTCTCTGTTGACTATGGTGTAGGCTGCTGCTCGGCGTTGCACTTGTCGAGCCAAGATTTCATCGGTTGGCAGCTCTCTGTTTACTAAGAACCTGAGGATGGGCTGGGCCCATGAAGGTGCTGCTATTTCTTCAACTGCCACTAGTGCGACTTGGACAAGGGTAGCCGGGCTGGGAGGCGGCGGGTTGGAGTCCGCAGCCGCTTGCTGATTTGACAAAGTCCCGAGGCTGACTGGAGTAGTCCCCGGGCCGAGCTCTGGAGCCTTTGATCTTGCCACTGCAGTCCCCGGGCCGGGTTCTGAAGTCCCCGGGCCAGCTTCGACTGTGTGTTTCTTGGAGTCGGATCCGTCTTCCTCAGGTGGAGTCGGCACAAAGATTGAATCTGATTCTGGTGACGGCTTGATAGAAGGCTTGACGAGGCGCCGGAGGGCGACACCAGATGGTATTGCCTGGCGGGTGGAGCCGATTCGTGCCAAGGCGTCTGCTTGGTCGTTGTCGTTCCTTGGCACGTGGAGGAACTCGCACCCCTTGAAGTACCGCTGAGTTGCTGGACGAGGAAACGATAGCTCGCCATATTTGCGTCCTTGGCGTCCCAATCGCCAGATGATTGCTGGACCACCAAGTCAGAGTCGCCATAACACAGGATCCGGCGAATGCCGAGTTCTTTGGCAAGCCGGAGCCCGTGGATGAGTGCCTCGTACTCGGCCACGTTGTTGGAGGCGGCGAAGTGGATCTGCAGCGCATATCTGAGCTTGTCGCCCTTGGGGGAAGTGAGGACGACGCCGACTCCCAAGCCGGTGCGCATCTTGGAGCCGTGGAAGTGCATCCGCCAATGGGTGGAGTCGGGTGCTGGCGGCAGATACTGGGTCTCGGCCCAGTCGACGAGGAAGTCGGCCAGTGCTTGCGACTTGATGGCGGTGTGGGGCTCGTAGTAGATGGTGTAGGGGGCCAGGTCGATGGCCCATTTAGCCACTCGGCCAGAAGCATCTCGGCTTCCGATGATCTCGGCCAGTGGAGCTGTGCAGACCACAGTGATTGGATGCTCCTGGAAGTAAGGCTTCAATTTCTTGGCGGCAAAATGCACGCCGTAGCACATCTTCTGGTAATGGGGGTAGTTCTGCTTGGAGGCTGACAGTACCTCACTCAGGTAATATACCGGTCTATGGACAGGCAGCGCCTCGCCTTCCTCCTTGCGCTCGACTACAATGACTGTCCTGACTACTCGGCTGGTGGCGGAAATGTATAGGAGCATGGGCTCTTTGGGAGTCGGAGCCGCCAGCACAGGGGGAGTAGTCAACATCTTCTTTAGTTGGAGAAAAGCCTCATCCACCTTGGGAGTCCACTCAAAGAAGGTCGTCTTCTTCATGAGCTGATACAAGGGGAGAGCCTTCTTGCCTAGCCGACTGATGAATCGGCTGATGGATGCCAAACAGCCGGTGAACTTCTGCACATCTAACAGTTGTCTAGGTGCTTCCATCCTCTCGATGGCCTTGATCTTCACAGGATTGCACTCTATGCCGCGTTCGGAGAGCAGGAAACCGAGGAGCTGGCCGGCTGGTACTCCAAAAACGCACTTCTCTGGGTTGAGCTTGATCTGCAATCGGCGCAGATTCTCAAATGTTTCCTTGAGGTCCTCCAGCAAGGTTCCACGCTTCTCCGTCTTCACCACTACATCATCCACATAGACGTGGGAATTTCTGCTGAGTTGCTTCAGGAGGCACTTCTGCATGCAGCGCTGAAAGGTGGCGCCGGCGTTTCTTAAGCCGAACGTCATGGTCAGGTAGCAGAAGGCTCCAAACAGCGTGATGAAGGCGGTCTTCAGTCTGTCAACCGGGTTCAGCTTGATCTGGTGATATCCTGAATATGCGTCTAGGAAACTCAACAGCTCGCATCCGGCTGTGGAGTCTATCACCTGATCGATTCTCGGCAGAGCAAATGGGTCCTTGGGGCAGGCTTTGTTGAGGCTCGTGTAATCAATGCACATCCGCCACTGCTTGTTCTTCTTCAGCACCAGTACTGGGTTTGCCAGCCACTCTGGAAAAAACACTTCCATGATGAAGCCGGCTGCCAGGAGCTGGGCTATTTCTTCTCCAACAACTCTTCTTTTTTCTTCTGACAGGCGGCGCAAGGGCTGCCTGACGGGCTTCGTATCAGATTGGACGTGTAATTTGTTCTCGGCGAATTCCGTCGGGACACTAGGCATGTCCTTGGGGGACCATGCGAAGATGTCGCGATTCTCACGGAGGAAATCGACGAGCTCGCCTTCCTATTTGCTGTCAAGGCCTGTGCCCATGACAGCGTACCTCTCCGGGTGTTCCGGGTCCAATGGTATCTTCTTTGTTTCTTTGGCTGGTTTGAATGATCCTTCTGCTTCCGACTCCTTGGGGTCGGGCGATAACTCGGGCTGCTTGCCGGCCATCGCCACGACCCGATCAAGAAGTCGTTTCTCAGCCGCGATCACCAAGGACTCGGCCAGCCGACTGCTTTCGGCCGCGCAAGCGGACGACTTCCTGTAGTCGCCGGACACGGTTAGGATTCCCTTGGAACTCGGCATCTTCATCTTGAGGTAGCGTAGTGGGGGACCGCCATGAACTTGGCCAAGGAAGGTCGGCCAAGCAATGCATGATATGGGCTTTCAAGGTCCACCACCTCAAACCTAATTGGCTCTCGGCGGAAATGATCCTTGTCTCCGAAGAGGACATCTATCAGGATCTTGCCGATTGGTGAGCAGGAAAGGCCAGGGACGATTCCGTGGAACATAGTCCGGCTGCTCTAAAGCTGTCTTCGCTTGATTCCTAATTTCTCCATTGTATCCTTGTACAGGATGTTGATGCTGGTGCCTCCGTTTATCAGTACTCGCGAGAAGCGAGCGGCCCGCCTATCAGTGGCGAGTGTGGCGCCTAAGACCAAGGCGTAGGAGCCTGGACTCGGCATCACCTCTAGGTGATCAGCTCTACTCCAACTTATAGGCTTTTCGGACCAATGCATGAACTCTGGAGTACTTGTCGCAACCGCATTCACTTTTTGCTGCTGTTGGCGCCTGCTGCGTCGGTCATCCGCTACACTAGTGAACACCACATAGGCTCCGTGCTCATCCGGGAACTCGTCTTGTATCGCGCCGACTGGCCTGACGGCCGGCTGCTGGGGCGGCTGTGGAGGAGGCGGCCGAGCAGGAGGGGGAGGAAGCAGGCCGTCCCCCTTGGCGATTCTGGTTAGCCAGTGGCATTTCCTGGTGGTGTGGTTTGACGGCTTCGCGCCGCTGTGGAACTTGCAGGGACCATCTAGAGTCTGCTCGTAGGAGAAAGCCGGCAGCCAGTTGGGCTTGCCGCCCTTCTGTCGCTTCACCGGAGGCGGTCCCTCCAACTGATGGTCTTCTGCTATTGCCACTTGCTGACTGTTGGAAGTCGGCTGCGGGGCTTTGTGCTTTTGGTCATTCTGCTGTTGCCGCTGACTGGTGTCTCCAGCCGGAGTTCTTGGAGCCTGAGGGGCGACTTTGCCAGTTGTGCTGACCCGAATCTCCGACTTCATGGAGGAGTCGGCCGTGGCGTACTTGTCCGCTGTGATCAGCAGCTCATCGAGGGTCTCCGGCTCGTCGCAGAGGAGCTTGTGCTTGAGGAGGGTGCCTTCTCTGCACCCGGCAGTAAAGTACTCGATGGCCTGCACCTCGTTTACGCCCTCGCAGGAGTTCCAGAGTTCACCCCAGCGCGTGAGGTAGTCGCGAGTAGACTCGTCAGGGCCTTGCACGCACAAGGAGAGTTGGTGTGGCTTGGGAGGTCGCTTGTACGTGCTGGTGAAGTTGCGGATAGAAGCCTCGGTGAAGTCGACCCAGCTGTTGATGCTGCGAGGCTTCAGACTGTTCAACCACGTCTGGGCCGAGCCCTGGAGCATGAGCGGGGCGTATCTTACGGCAACACGCTTGTTGTCGTTCGCTATGTTGACGGCTGTGGAGTAGTCGATCAGCCAATCTTCTAGCTTCACGGTGCCGGTATATTTGGGCGTGTCTCGGGGGAGTGTGAACCCTTTGGGGAAGGGCTCATCTCGGATGCGGGGTCCAAAGCAGGGGGGACCCAACTCGTCTTCTTCTTCCAGCGCCAGGGATCGGTGGAGTCGGTCGATCCGGTGGCGGGCCAAGGCGGTCGCCGAGAGTCGGATGTTCCATGGGCGGCAGGGAGACTCTCCTTTCTCTGCGAGGAGGGGGAGGCAGGTAGTCGTCCCGCCGTTCCACCGCTTTGGGGCGGCCGTCTTGGTCGCGCTCGATGGTGATGTGAGTCCGACTGTGGCTGACAGCCGGCTCCTTGTCCTTCTTCCCACGGGCCCCGCCAGTCGGCGTCCGAGACGTCGCACCTTGGTCTCGGCGAGGCGGTGGGTCGTTGTTTTGGCGCTGCGGCGCCTCGATGCGGCAGCCGGCATCATTCTGCGCGGCAGCCGCGTCGAGGAGCTGCTGAAGTCGCTCCGTCATTACGCGGCGCTCTTCGCCTTCGAAGTCGTCGAGCTCGTCTGCCGCCACCTGGGCGGCACGGATATTCTCTGCGGGCGTGGCATACACAGGGCGGTCAGCCCCGAAGAGGTTGGCGATTGTCGCACCGCGCTGTCGGACCGTGCCTAGGCGGCTAGGCCCGGTCGGAGCCGGCGAGCCGCCTACAGCGCGATCCATCTCGCGTTGGTAAGCTTCTGACAAGCGCCTCATGCTTGCCAGCTTCTTCGCGCCCTTGACGAGCTGAAGGCGGAGCGCCTCCAGCGCCTCGGTGTCGGCGTCTTCCGGAATCGGCGCTGCAAGGCCTCGCAGGGACGCGTCAAGCGGGTCGTGCGCTCCTTCGCCAGAGCGCTCGCCGTGGTCGAGGACGAGGACCTCAGTGACGGTGCTTCGGCCGCTCCCCGCGTAAGAGAGCGGCTCGTCGTAGACCACCACGTTGGTGGGGAACGCGTCGAGCGACGCGGTGTCGGAGTCGACCAGCATCGGGTCGGTGGATCCTATGGACTCCAAGTCCGCGGCAGGCTTGCCGGCAACGTGGAGTTGGTCGAGGAGGCCCGCGAGGAGTCTCTCGGGGACACTCGTGCCGGCATCGGACGCAGGCTCATCGGAGAGGCGAACCTCGCCGATAAGATCGGCGAGGCAGCTGGCCGCACAGGCGATCTCAGCGCCGTGCAGCGCGTCGGCACAGACGCCATCCGGCGTGCCGGGCTGGCTGTGCTCGCCGGGGAGGAACAGGGTTCCCTTCCAGAGCAGATCTCCGGACGACGGTGCACCTCGCCCCACAGTGGGCGCCAAATGTTGGGGGTTGGATACGACATATGCCAAAGGATGGCTTATCATGGTGGGAGCGAGTAGAACGTCGCCAGTGCCTGGAAGCGGGTTGAGGCGAAGAGATGCACGCCGGCGGATCTTACCCAGCTTCAGGGCTCTCCTAGGAGATAACACCCCTACTGCTGCTCTGCGGGGTCTCCGCATGATCACTAAGGCAAAGTGACTACAATGGTGCTCCTGGAGTTGTTTCGGGGGGCAGGAGAGGGCAAGGCTAGCTCTCTCCTCCCTGTGCTATCTGGTCTATCTCTATCTAGGTCCAAACCCATTGCATGGGTGCCCCAGAGGGTTTATATAGGCCTACCCCCTGGGGGTACAATAGTAATCCGGCTGGGCGCGGGTCCCAGCCGTCTGTCTCTTAGGCCGCCGTCCTTCCCGCCAGCTTCTGGGGCCCGCCGACTGGCGGGTCCCGCGGACAGGCTTGATACTATAGCGGCACTCCTGATGACGCAGGCTCGGTCATTGGGTCGTGACAACAGTGCCACCATCTATCGGGCGATCACTGTCACCATTCCCCATCCTATCTGGTTAATGGCTCGTGGGGCCCTGGGGAGGAGTCAGCCGACTCCAGGGAGGCCGACTCCCACAGGTCCGTCCTCGGGGCGCTCAGGCCGCCTTCGGCCCACCCACTGACAGGCGGCCCCGCCGCCTTCGGGTCGTACAGGCCGGCGTCGTGGGCACAGTGCGCCGCGCACTGTGGCTGAGGTCAGGGCAGGCATGGCAACATTTCCGCGCCTTGTCGGAGATCTTCCAGCGATACGGCTCACTGTAGCCATGCCGGCCCTTCGTAAGCAGGGGGGACGGCCACGCCGTGACCGTACCCCGCATCGTACTTCCAGATGAGGGAGGAATCATGGGCCGACTCTCCGTAGTCGGCCTCTCTGGAGGTCGCCAACTTGGAGTCGGCTTATCTTGGAGTCGCCGTCTGGGACTCGGCATATCTCGGAGTCGCTCCTGGGACTCGGCCTGAGGGGCGCGGCTTGCCCCGATGACTTGAAAGGTCCTGGGACTCGGGTTAGCCTACCCGTGGCCCAATACTCCGACAAACATGTTATTTACCTTATCTTTGTCAAATCACATGGCTTATTTTATCACTGCTATACTAGCCATGCTTTTTCTAGTATTTCTATTAATAAAATCATTCGGTAAATTGCTCATATTTCCAACAGGTTCAAAAACCTTATTATAGGCAATTTACCCCGAGTGGGTTTGCTGCTTCCATGAGACCTCCTATGTTTGAGGGTATCCACTATAAGAGGTGGCGCGTGAGAGCAGTCTTATGGTTTCAGACCATGAGCTGCTATGACGCCACTCTTGGCAAACCTGAAGGAGAGCAAGATGCCCAATAGGCACAAGCTTTTCAGAAAATGGATACCTTGTTTAAGGCTGCTCTCTTGAGTGTTCTTAGTGAGAACATAGTTGATGCTTATGCGTCAATTAATAATGGAAACGATATGTGGGATGCACTCGAGGCCAAGTTTGGGGTCTCGGATGCTGGCACTGAGCTATACATCATGGAGCAATTCTATGACTACAGGATGACTGAAGAGCGCTCCGTGGTTGAGCAAGCTCATGAGATACAGTCATTTGCTAGAGAACTTGAGCACTTCAATTGTATCCTACCGGATAAGTTTATTGCCAGAGGTATCATCACTAAGCTTCCTCCCACGTGGAGGAACTTTGCTACCTCACTGAAGCATAAGAGGTAGGAGTTTTCCGTTCCAGATCTCATTGGTACTCTTGATGTGGAAGAAAAGGCGAGAGCAAAGGACAACCATGCTCGAGGTATTGAGGGAGGTTCTAGTACCAATCTGGTATAGAAGAAGAACTTTTAGCCCCACAAGTTCAAGAACAAGGGCAAGTTTGATGGTAAAGCAAAGTTTGATGGGAAGAACAAGACTGTGCAGCGCACGAACTTCAAGAAGAAGAATGACAAGAAGAAAGGTGTTTGTCATGTGTGTGGAGATCCTGATCATTGGGCTCCTAGTTGCCCCAATCGCTATGACAAGCGTCATCCTGGGAAAGGCGGCAAGACCGCTAATGTTGTCATTGGAGACACTGACATGAAGGATGTTGGGTATGGTATATTTCCCACTATTCTTTCAGTTGTCATTCTCCTGATTGGTTGATTGATACGGGTGCTAATGTGCATGTATGCAATGATATTTCCATGTTTTCGTCTTATCAGACCGCAGGGACTTCAACCATGCTGATGGGAAACGGTTCAAGTGCTTTTGGTCGTGGTGTTGGCACAGTCGATCTAAAGTTTACTTCAGGGAAGATCGTGCGGCTGAAGAACGTGCATTATGTCCCCTTCGTCAATAAAAATCTTGTTAGCGGATCGCTTATGTGTAGAGATGGCTACAACCTTGTCTTTGAGTCGAATAAATTTGTAATTTCCAAGTATGGAACCTTTGTTAGTAAACGCTATGAGTCAGGAGGCCTGTTTCGTTTATCCTTATCAGACGTTTGCAATAAAGTTGTTAACCATATTTGCAACAATAGTGAATCAAATGTGTGGCATTCACGTCTTTGTCATGTTAACTCATACATTCAGATCTATGTGAAATGAATGGTGTTTTGACAAAAGGTGGAAAGAAATATTTCATGACGTTAATTGATGACTCCACTAGATACTGTCATGTGTATCTTCTGAAATCTAAGGATGAGGCTTTGAACTATTTCAAGATCTAGAAAGCTGAAGCGGAAAACCAACTTGATCGAAAGATCAAGAGGCTTAGGTTCGATTGTAGTGGAGAGTATTTCTCAAATGAATTTGATTCCTTTTGTGCAGAACATGGTATAATCCATGAGAGGACGCCTCCCTATTCACCTCAGTCAAATGGGGTGGCCGAAAGGAAGAACCGTACTCTAACTGATTTGGTTAATGCCATGTTAGACACATCGGGTCTCTCCAAGGCATGGTGGGGGGAGGCGATATTGACAGCATGTCATGTCCTAAATCGAGTTCCCACAAAGAACAAAGAGATAACTCCATTCGAGGAATGGGAGAAGAAAAGGTTAAAACTCTCTTATCTACGAACCTGGGGTTGTTTGGCGAAAGTCAATGTGCCAATTCCAAAGAAGCGGAAGCTGGGACCAAAAACTGTGGATTGTGTTTTCCTGGGATATGCTTTCCATAGCATTGGTTATAGATTCTTGGTTGTAAAATCTGAGGTACCTGACATGCATGTCAGTACGATCATGGAGTCAAATGATGCGACTTTCTTTGAAGATATCTTTCCCATGAAAGATATGGCTACCTCATCTAATCAGGAGATGCCTAGTTCATCGAATCAGGAACCAGTTACAATTACTGAACCTGCCATTTCGAGGGAACACTTTGAAAAACCTGTGGAGGAGAACAATGAAGTTCCTACTAGGAGCAAGAGACAGAGGATTGCAAAGTCCTTTGGTGATGATTTTCTTGTGTATCTCATAGATGACACTCCCAGTTCTATTTCAGAGGCCTATGCATCTGAGGATGCTAACTACTGGAAGGAAGCGGTCCATAGTGAGATGGATTCCATCCTGGCAAATGAAACTTGGGAGATAACTGATCGTCCTTATGGGTGCAAACCTATAGGATGCAAATGGGTATTCAAGAAGAAACTTAGGCCTGATGGTACTATTGAAAAGTACAAGGCTCGGCTCGTGGCTAAGGGTTATGCCCAAATAGAAGGTGAAGATTTCTTTGGTACTTACTTACCTGTGGCTCGACTGACCACTATTTGAGTTCTACTTTCACTAGCTACCTCACATGGTCTTATCGTTCATCAAATGGATGTTAAGACTGCTTTCCTAAAAGGAGAGTTGGACGAGGAAATTTATATGGAACAACCAGATGGGTTTGTAATAGATGGTTAGGAAGGGAAAGTGTGCAAGTTGCTAAAGTCTTTGTATGGAATTAAGCAAGAACCCAAACAGTGGCATGAGAAGTTCGAAAGAACTTTAACAACTCTAGGCTTTGTTGTGAACGAAGCTGACAAATGTGTGTACTATCACCATGGTGGGGGCGAGGGAGTTATGCTTTGCTTGTATGTTGATGACATACTGATTTTCGGAACAAATCTGAATGTTATTAAGGATGTCAAGGATTTCCTATCTCGCTGTTTTGAGATGAAAGATTTAGGAGTGGCTGATGTCATTCTGAACATCAAGTTGTTGAGAGACGATGATGGTGGGATTACATTGCTTCGATCTCACTATGTGGAAACGATCTTGAGTCGCTTTGGTTACAGTGACTGCAAGCCCTCTCCAACACCATATGATGCTAGTGTGTTGCTTCAAAAGAATCGAAGAATTGTTAGAGACGAATTGAAATATTCTCGAATTATTGGCTCGCTTATGTACTTAGCCAGTGCTACAAGACCTGACATCTCTTTTGCTGTTAGCAAACTGAGCCGGTTTGTCTCAAAACCAGGAGATGTGCATTGGAAAGCTCTAGAGAGAGTTTTGCATTATTTGAAAGGCACTGCGAATTATGCAATTCACTACACTGGTCACCCAAAGGTGCTTGAAGGGTATAGTGACTCAAACTGGATCTCAGATGCTGATGAGATAAAGGCCACGAGCGGATATGTATTCACTCATGGAGGTGGCGCTGTTTCTTGGAAGTCTTGCAAGCATACCATCTTAATGAGGTCAACAATGGAAGCAGAACTCGCAGCACTAGATACAACTATGGTCGAAGCAGATTGGCTTCGTCAGCTCTTGAGTCACTTGCCGGTTGTGGAGAAACCTGTACCGGGTATCCTTATGAACTGCGATAATCAAACTATGATCACGAAAGTGAACAGTTCAAAGGATAACATGAAGTCATCAAGACACATTCAGAGAAGGTTAATGTCTGTCAGAAAAATGAGAAACTCTGGAGTTATTGCATTGGATTATATGCAAACGTCTAAAAATCTGGCAGATCCTTTTACTAAGGGTCTATCACGTAATGTGATAGATAATGCATCAAGGGAGTTGGGTATGAGACCCACAATATGAGTTGTTCATAGTGGTAACCTATTCTTTGTGATCAGAGATCCCGTGAATTAGATGTGGAAGACAAGCTGTTGGTCAACTGGGAGGAGAGTACCTTTACTATTAAAAATACCACTCCATGAAGATGCAATACTCTCCTAAATCTTCATGGCAGGTTGATGTATATCTTAATGTGTTCTAAGAGGCTCATTGAAACAGAGATGTTGTCCTGCAGAACATCTTTTGAAGAAGGCACCTATATGAGTCTGATTGTTAAACGTCGCAACATATGAGAGTAGGGTTCTCTCTAGTAAACTCATGAAAGGTCTCGAAGTATGATGCATAAGCTCCACCCGCGGGGAAGAACCACGGTACCCACGTATCGGTCAAGGCTTTATGTGAAGCTAGATTCGCATAAAACTTGCAGTTCAAGGCCCAGTCCACTATCCAAGTTGCTCACTAGTGTAGCATAGAGTTCTAGGTGGAAGTTCAACTTAATAGTCTCCACTGTAGTACCGGTATATAAAACAATGTGTTTGAACCAAAGGAAAATTTTGTATGCCTCTGGGATCTGATGGGGGATTGCTGGAATTTAGTCTATTTTGGGACAACCCAATAACTATTTCAGAAATTCCTAAATAAATCCTAGAGGCCCACTTGGCCCATTTGTGCAAGGCAAGGGATACTACTAAAGTTTAGTCCCACATTGCTAGTTGAGTGGGAGTTGGACCTCCTTATAAGGGAGGTTCTTTCCCCACTTGTATGAGCATGAGAACAAGAGGGACATCCACGTGCGCTCCTCCTCCGCCGCCCCCCTCGCCACGCCACGCCTCGTCATGACGCGCCGCAGGTTGCAGGAATGAGCCGAGATGATGTCTAATTTTTACCACACACTACGGGTATACGAAAGGTCACTTGGGAGCTGAAAAGTTTTTGCGGTACTGGATAATGAATACGAACGGCACACCTCTTCGTGTGCTGTCTGTTCACTTCGTCTCCCTCCGTTGCTTCACCTCCCATCGCAGCCTGTTCGCGTCCCTCTCCTGTGCCTATATAAGAGAGGCCGCTCCTCTCCAGAGATACACATCAGGAGGTCCTCTTACTCTCGCCACACAGTTCCTGAGCACTGCGCTGCTGCTACAATCTTCCCCATCCCGGCTTGGGGCGTGCACCGCAGGTCGGGATAGTAGGCCTCCAAAACCGCACCTTTTGAGTCCTGTACGGGAGAAGGGTGATAAGGTTTTTGGGGAGCGCACTGTGCGACTACTGACTTCTTCATCACGAACGCCTCGGACTTCGACGACTACTTCCCCGACGACGACTACTTCCCCTACGTCGACAACCTCCTGGACGACATGGAGGACACCAACCCGAAGTCCAGTGCCTCTGATCCTGCTGCTGTCTCGTACGTGTTAGTTCCCTTTCTATTAGAGGTTCTGCTACAGTTCCTTGGTCTAGTATCTGCCTTAGATATGTTAGACTCTATCTCATATATGCAACCTGCTATACTGTCTGCTCTAGATAAGTTTAGTTACGGTTCATATATGAACATGCTATTTACCTTATCTTTCTCAAATTGCATGGCTTATTTTATCACTGCTATACTAGCCATGCTTTATCTAGTATTTCTGTTAATAAAATCATTCAGTAAATTGCTCATATTTCCAACAGGTTTTTGCATTGCATGGTGATGCATAATTCCTTATATAAACTCTCTTGAAAGTGATTGTCATCAATTACCAAAATGGGGGAGATTGAAAGAACATGCGGTGCCCCCCTGTTTGGTTTTGGTAATTGATGACAATCTCTATGGACTAATGGTTGTCTTGAGTTATATTTGAAGGATTTCTCCATAGGCTTTTCTTGAAGTCCATGTGTTGGTTTAAAGGAGTTTATGAGTTGACCAAGGTGCTATGAAGGAATTATCCAAAGATTGGTCATGTGAGTGTTGAGCTTATTGCAAGCATGTCTCGGAGAATAAGATTGTGTGATCATTCATGTTTACCTTCAAGACATCATCCAAATGAAGAGAGTTGGAAAGATTCAAGGTTGATCAAGACTAAGTCAAGAGTGAATCAAGTTGATCAACTCACAAAGCATAGAAGATGTACCAGGAGGGATCAAGTGATCCCATGGTATGGTAAGCATTGTCCATTTTGCTTTGTGTACTAACCCATGGTACGTGTTCATGGGCTTGGGTCAAGAGGAAGATATCACTCAACCCATAGAAAGGATGTCATCAAGTGGTGATCGTCATCAAGATTGCCGTGTGCAAGTTCAAGTGGAGCATGATGAAGAATCAAGTGCTTGAAGATTTCCTCCCATTGTGATGTTAATGGACTTGTGAAGATGTGTCGAAGAGTGGCTAACCCATAATGGAGTATGGGGGAGCAATCATCTAGTCTTCATCATCCCAACGCAATCAAGAAAGGTGGTCCATCTTGAGGAGGACAAGATCGTCATCATCTATCTCAAGTGGATCATCCACAAGGCAAAGGTTTCCCCATGATAGGTTTTCTATTTTTCCGGTCTCATGGTGGTAGTTTGGAGACTGGGTTATATGATCGATAATCGTACTATCAAGGGGGGCTCTCAAGTGAGTAGCTTGATCTTATCATTCATTGAGAGCTCAAACAATTGCATCATTGCATCATATTTCTTGATTCTTATTTGTATTTTCTTTTTAGGTTTTAGAGCTTGTGGTTATCTTTGTGACAAGCTCTAGTTCATCGAAAACGGATTTCATAAGCTTCTTCTTTTGTGTTTTCGGTGTTGGAGGTTTTACCGGCTTATTTGAGGAAGGGTTCTCACCATTTTCTCATGGGCCTTTACTAATTTACTTATTTTTGTTAGTACAATCAAGATTGTGTTATCCCTTGTCGCTAGCTTTCCAACAAACTTGGTTTCATTGAATTCACAGTCCGTTTGCAGAAGTTGTGGCAGTTTTGGTGTTCTGAAAGGCTGCAGCGGTACTACCGCGGGCAGGAGCGGATGTAAATTTTTACTACCGCTCCAGAGCGGTACTACCACGGCTTCTACAGCAGTACTACCGCTCCGGACCAAAAACTCGTCACAAGTCCAGTGGTGGTAGGCACGGATGTATTTATTATTTCCGCTCGCAAGCAGTAGAACCGCCACCCTTTGAGGTAGTACCGCTACCCCTAGCGGTAGTACCATGAGGTCGAGCGGTAGTACCATGAGGTCGAGCAGTAGTACCACTTTGTGCGGGCTGTGAGCATAACGGTTGAATTGTTTCCCACCTATAAAAGGGGATCTTCTTCCCCAATGGACCTTATCTCTTCAGCTCGTGTTCTTCCCCCATTGTTGACCTTCTTCGAGCTTGCTAACTCTCAATCCCTCCAATAATTCTTGCTAGTTCTTGAGGGAAAAGAGAGAGGGGATCTAGATCCACGTTTCCACCAATCACTTTCTCCTCTAAGTGAGGGGAACCCCTTGGATCTAGATCTTGGAGTTCTTCGTGTTCTTCTTTCGTTCTTCCTCTCATTTTCCTCCCTAGCATTAGTTGCTTTGGTGGGATTTTGGAGAGAAGGAATTGGGCACTCCGTGTGCCCTTGCCATTGCATTTGGTGCATCGGTTTGAGTTCTCCACAGTGATACATGGAAGTGAAGTTTGAGAAGCTTATTACTCTTGGGTGTTTGGGTACCCTAGAGCTTGTTCCTCTTGGGTGCCTCGGCGCCCTAGATGGTTGGTGTTGTTCGGAGCTCAATCATTATGGTGTAAAGCTCCGGGCAAGCGTCGGGGTCTCCAATTAGGTTGTGGAGATCGCCCCGAGCAATTTGACGGGTACCGGTAGCCGCCCCAAGGGTTGCCAATGTGTACCGGTTTTGTGACCGCCCCCAAGGGTTGCCATTTGTATGGGTTCGGTGACCGCCCCCAAGGGTTGCCATTTGTATGGGTTCGGTGACCGCCCTCAAGGGTTCCTTAGTGGAATCACGACATCTTGCATTGTGCGAGGGCGTGAGGAGATTATGGTGGTCCTAGTGGCTTCTTGAGGAGCATTGTGCCTCCACACCACTGCAAACGGAGATTAGCATCTGCAAGGGTGTGAACTTCGGGATACATCATCGTCTCTGCGTGCCTTGGTTATCTCTTACCCGAGCCCTTTACTTAGGCAATTTACTGCGTATAGCCATATTGTTTCTTGTCATATATCTTGCGATCACTTAGTTGTTTATCTTGCTTAACATAAGTTGTTGGTGCACATAGGTGAGCCTAGTTGTTGTAGGTTTTGTGCTTAACAAATTAACCGTTAGTTTTTTTCCACATTTGTTCAAGCCTAAATAGTAATTATTTTAAAGCGCCTATTCACCCTCCTCTAGGCGACATCCATGATCTCTCAGCCGTGACGACCAATATTCCGTTGCCATGGCAACTGTTTCAAAAACGTTGTTGTGGCAGCAATTTCAGAAAGCGTTATTGTGGAAACTGTTTCATATGACACCAAATTCAAAATTTCCGTCGTGGCACAAAATTATAGCTCATCCTGCGCCAGGGTCCTCCGTGTATGATTTTATATCGTCGCCTATAACATGTAGGCTATCTCTACGAAATTAACATTAATGTGGCAATCTCGTGGCTCCAGCCATCATGTCGTGATGTGCATGCCACTTAACATTAGAACATATAACCATCTCATATACAAACTCATTATCATGACGAAGGCTATACCACATCATATGCATACCTTGCAAAAAGAAGTTAGACGTCCTCTAATCGGTTTTAGCAAAATTTTAATTATGCAGTTAACCAGTTTTAACAAGTAATACTTGCTACATACATCCACAATTTAGGATTTACGCGATCATTCTTGATGCTAGATTAAGTTTTGGGGCGTGTGAAATAAGATACTTAATTGAAATCTCTAACCCCATAGTAAACTTCGTCAAATACACGTGACCCCCTAGAAGATCATCCAACCTCAGCACTCTCTTGTGTACGCGATGGTTCACTATTCTCAACTATTGTGAAGCCCAACGAACAATTAGCAGATCATCGACAGCTAGAGCCGATCGATTGTCAGAACCTTGTAAAAAGCGACACCATGTCGTCGATGAACTGAACCAAAGCAATACTCGAGGGAAGCATGGAAAGAACATCAACCCTCACAATCACATGTGCGCTAGATCGCAACCTGCATTGTCTCATATAACCACTAATGATGCCATTATTGGGAAACATAGTGGAAAACAAAAAAAGATCGCGCCTACGCACACCCAAGATCAATATAAAGATGCATAATGGGTTGAGATCACGATCGTTACCGTCACCGAGTTACAGCGGAAGAAGAACGCGTCATTCTAGATCATACTTGGAGGCCCTCGAACCATCGACAAACAATCCCTCATACCACCTATGAATGCCTCGAGCCGAAGATCGAAAGCACAACCTCTCTACTTGGTTGCAAGCATGCATCCTTCACTATCCGACAACACTTCACCGTCCAGAGCTAATCGTCGCCAGAGAATTAGAAGGAGGAGATTAGAACCACACGGGGCTTCTAATTATGAGGATAACATGATTACTCTAACTCTAATTAGGCAACTAGGACCAACTAGAACTAGAAGAACTAGAGGAGGCTCCAAAACCTGTATGTATCAGTATATGTTTGAGGGGAGAGGAGGGGTTGCACCAAGGGGGAAAAGAGTCCCCCTTGGGGCGCTGGCCAAGAGGGGGAGGAGGATTCCTCCCCCTAGTCCAATTCGGCCACCTTCCTTTAGGGAAGGAGGTGCCACCTCAACTTGGGCCTTTGTGGCCCAAGTTGCCCACCACCACTTGGCCGTTTTAGGCTCGTTGATATTTAATTAAATATAAAATTAATCCCAATACTTTCTGACCATTTTATAATTATTATTTAACTCTCCAAAAACATTTTCCACCTATATATATTTATCCGTAATACCCGGTATTACCCGATATTCACTGAAACCCTTCCCGTGACCCCGAAATGCTTCTGGATCCTCTCGGAACTATTCTGAATATTTATGAATCAATTCCATAAATATATTATCATCAATCCCATCCTACTAACACTCGGCAGATCATGATTGCCTTAAGCTTGTGACCTCATAGGTTTGGTAACTCATAAACATGAACGAAACCCCTTCGTTCAATGATCGACAGCGGAACCATGGACGTCAATATCGATCCCTATGAGCACATGAATGCTATTCGAGTGAACCTTTGGTTATCATGTGATGTTCCCTTTGCTTCATGATACTTTACAAAACCCGGGATGCATCGGTATCCTCCTGAGTCAACACGTGCTCACTATACCAAAATCCTCATTACCGGTTTTGTTCCTTTTTTTCGTTGTCGTGTTTCGGCATTCCCATGAGGTAGTCACCTGTGTCTGGTCAGACGATGATGGATGTTGTCACACCAAGAGGGCCCTAAGAATATCTCTCCATCGTCATAAGAGCAAATACCACTCTCGAGCTATCTAGTCCCTTGTCAAACTTCCCGATGAAGCTGTAAGTTGTCGTTATGATCACCGTGTTACAGGCGACTGATACCTCTCCAATGTATCTATAATTTTTTATCGTTCCATGCTATTATATTATCTATTTTGGATGTTTTATATGCATTTATATGCTAGTTTATTTTTTTGGGACTAACCTATTAACCTAGAGCCCAGTGCCAGTTTTCTGTTTTCTGCCTGTTTTAGAGTTTCGCGGAAAAGGAATACCAAACGGAATGAAACATTCGTGATGATCTTTCTTGGATCAGAAGCAAACCAGGAGACTTGGAGATGAAGTCAAAGACTCCACGAGGTGTCCATGAGGGTGGAGGGGCACCCAGGGGGGTAGGGTGCACCCACCTAGCTACCTCGTGGTTCCCTCGGAGCTCTCTTGACCTAGTTCCTTCCTCTCTATATATACTCTTATACCCCAAAAACACCAGGGGGAGCCAAGAAAACACATTTCCACTGCCGTAACCTTTTGTACCCATGAGATCCCATCTAGGGGCCTTTTCCGGCGTACCGCAAGAGGGGGATTTGATCATGGAGCGCTTCCACATCAATACCATTACCCTTTCGATGAAGCGTGAGTAGTTTACCACAGACCTACGGGTCCATATCTAGTAGATAGATGGCTTCCTCTCTTCCTTTGATTCTCAATACCATGTTCTCCTCAATGTTCTTGGAGGTCTATTCGATGTAATATTCTTTTGCGGTGTGTTTGCCGAGATCCGATGAATTGTGGATTTATGATTAGATTATCTATGAATATTATTTGAGTCTTCTTTGAATTCTTATACGCATGATTTGATATCTTTGCAAGTCTCTTCGAATTATCGGTTTAGTTTGGCCTACTCGATTGGTTTTCCTTGCAGTGGGAGAAGTGCTTAGCTTTGGGTTCAATCCTGCGGTGTCCTTTCCCGTGATAGTAGGGGCAGCAAGGCACATATTGTATTGTTGCCATGAGGATAGAAAGATGGGGTTTTTGTCATATTGCTTGAGTTAATTCCTCTACATCATGCCATCTTACCTGATGTGTTACTCTGGTCTTCATGAACTTAATACTCTAGATGCAGGTAGGAGTCGGTCGATGTGTGGAGTAATAGTAGTAGATGCAGAATTGTTTCAGTCTACTTGACACAGACATGATGCCTATATTCATGATCATTGCCTTAGATATCATCATAATTATGTGCTTTTCTATCAATTGCTCGGCAGTAATTTGTTCACCCATCGTAATATTTGCTATCTTGAGAGAATCCACTAGTGAAACCCATGCCCCCCAGGTCTCTTTTCCATCATATAAGTTCTATTTTCCATCATACTAGTTTTTGATCTACTATTTTGCAATCTTTTACTTTCTGAACTATAAACCAAAAGTACCAAAAATATTTACTTTACCGTTTATCTATCTCTATTAGATCTCACTTTTCCAAGTAACCATGAAGGGATTAACAACCCCTTTATCGCGTTGGGTGCAAGTTGTTGATTGTTTGTGCAGGTATTTGGTGACTTGTGCATTGTGTCCTACTGGATTGATACCTTGGTTCTCAAACTGAGGGAAATACTTACTCTAGTTTGCTGCATCACCCTGTCCTCTTTAAGGGAAAAACCAACGCAAGCTCAAGAAGTAGCAGGATGAATTTCTGGCGCCGTTGCCAGGGAGATCTACGCCAAGTCAAGTGATACGTCTCCAACGTATCTATAATTTATGAAGCATTCATGATATTTTATTATCTATTTTGAATGATTATGGGCTTTATTATACACTTTTATATTACTTTTGGGACTAACCTATTAACCGGAGGCCCATCCCATATTGCTGTTTTCTTGCCTATTTCAGTGTTTCGAAGAAAAGGAATATCAAACGAAGTCCAAATGGATTGAAACCTTCAGGAGCGTGATTTTTGGAATGAACATGATCTGAGAGACTTGGAGTCCACGTTAGAGAAGCTTCGAGGAAGCCACGAGGGTGGGGGCGTGCCCCCTGTCTCGTGGGCCCCTCGAGCACCCCCCGACCGATTTCTTTCACCTATATATTCCCATATACCCTAAAAACATCGGGAGACGAAGATAGATCGGGAGTTCCGCCGCCGCAAGCCTCTATAGCAACCAAAAGTCAATCGGGACCCTGTCCGGCACCCTGCCGGAGGGGGGATCCCTCATCGATGGCCATCTTCATCATCTCGGTGCTCTCCATGACGAGGAGGAGTAGTTCACCCTCGGGGCTGAGGGTATGTACTAGCAGCTATGTGTTTGATCTCTCTCTCTCTCTCTCTCTCTCGTGTTCTCTCTATGGCATGATCTTGATGTATTGTGAGCTTTGCTATTATAGTTGGATCTTATGATGTTTCTCCCCCTCTACTCTCTTGTAATGGATTGAGTTTTCCCTTTGAAGTTATCTTATCGGATTGAGTCTTTAAGGATTTGAGAACACTTGATGTATGTCTTGCCGTGCTTATCTATGGTGCAATGGGATATTCACGTGATCCACTTGATGGATGTTTTGGTGATCAACTTGCGGGTTCCTCCCATGAACCTATGCATAGGGGTTGGCACGCGTTTTCGTCTTGACTCTCCGGTAGAAACTTTGGGGCACTCTTTGAAGTACTTTGTGTTGGTTGAATAGATGAATCTGAGATTGTGTGATGCATATCATATAATCATGCCCACAGATACTTGAGGTGACAATGGAGTATCGAGGTGACACTAGGGTTTTGGTTGATTTGTGTCTTAAGATGTTATTCTAGTATGAACTCTATGATAGATTGAACGGAAAGAATAGCTCTATGTTATTTTACTACGGACTCTTGAATAGATCGATCAAAAAAGGATAACTTTGAGGTGGTTTCGTACCCTACCATAATCTCTTAGTTTGCTCTCCGCTATTAGTTGCTTTGGAGTGACTCTTTGTTGCATGTTGAGGGATATTTATGTGATCCAATTATGTTATTATTGTTGAGAGAACTTGCACTAGTGAAAGTATGAACCTTTGGCCTTGTTTCCTACCATTGCAATACCGTTTACGCTCACTTTTATCATTAGTTACCTTGCTGTTTTTATAATTTCAGATTACAAATACCTTTATCTACCATCCATATTGCACTTGTATCACCATCTCTTCGCCGAACTAGTGCATCTATACAATTTACCATTGTATTGGGTGTGTTGGGGACACAAGAGACTCTTTGTTATTTGGTTGCACGGTTGTTTGAGAGAGACCTTCTTCATCCTACGCCTCCCACGGATTGATAAACCTTAGGTCATCCACTTGAGGGAAATTTGCTACTATCCTACAACCTCTGCACTTGGAGGCCCAACAACGTCTACAAGAAGAAGGTTGTGTAGTAGACATCAAGCTCTTTTCTGACGCCGTTGCCGGGGAGGTGAGTGCTTGAAGGTATATATTTAGATCTTGCAATCGAATCTTTTTGTTTATTGTTTTATCATTAGTTTAGTCTATAAAAGAAAATTACAAAAAAATGGAATTGAGTTTGTCTCATATGCTTCATCTCTTTAATATCTTTTGTGACAATGATGGTAAGGAAAATTGTGCTCAAGTGCTAGAAGAAGAAATCTATAAAATGTTTTGCACTAAATATTTGAATGATGATAATGATTGCGATGTTGTTAGTATGAATTCTTTGAATACCCATGAAGCTAATGATATGCAAAGCCACAAGCTTGGGGATGCTATGTTTGATGAATATGATATTTTTTGTCCCCCAAGTTTTGATGAGAATATTTATTATGATGAAAGCATGCCTCCTACTTATGATGATTATATTGATGAAAGTGGGTTTGGAAGAGTGTCAACTTTAGGAAGTAATGATCCCACTATTTTGGAGGATGTGGAATATTATTGTGATAATTATGAAAGTGGATTTGGAGAGGTCATGACTTTATTTAGTCATGAATCCACTATTTCGGAAGAGGTTCCAATTGATTATGAGAACAAAGTTGCTACCTATGATGATTATTGTGATGACTCGTATGCTATTGAGAATAATGATAACCATGAAACTTGTCATCATGATTTTAGTTTTCAATTGGATTATGCCTCACATGATAGTTATTTTGTTGAGTTTGCTCCCACTATTATTCATGAGAAGAAATTTGCTTATGTGGAGGGTAATAAAATTTCTATGCAAGTAGATCATGAAAAGAATGCTTTAGGGGCTGGTTATATGGTTGAATTTATTGATGATGCTACTGAAAATTATTATGAGATAGGATCATATGCTTCTATATATTGCAACAATATCAAGTTTACTCTCTATGTGCTTAAAATCTTGAAGTTGTGCTTGTTTTGCCTTCCTATGCTAGTTGATTATTGTTCCCATAAGTTGTTTGCTCACAAAATCCCTATGCATAGGAAGTGGGTTAGACTTAAATGTGCTAGTAATATTCTTCACGATGCTCTATTTATGTTTCAACTCTTATCTCTTTTGTGAGCATCATTGAAATCATCAATGCCTAGCTAGGGGCGTTAAACGATAGCGCTTGTTGGGAGGCAACCCAACTTTATTTTTGTTCCTTACCTTTTGTCCCTGTTTAGTAATAAATAACTCATCTAGTCTCTGGTTAGATGTGGTTTCATGTTTTAATTAGTGTTTGTGCCAAGTAGAGCCTTTGGGAAGACTTGAGCGAAGTCTTTGCGATCTTGCTGTCAAAACAGAAACTTTAGCGCTCACAAGAATAGCTACCATTTTTTACTGTAGAGTGATTTTAGGTTGACTCTTTTTTCAGATGATTAATAGACAAATTACTCAGGTCCAAAAATTTATTTCAGAATTTTGAGAGTTACAGAAGTATTCGAATGATATAGATTACTACGGACTGTTCTATTTTTGACAGATTCTCTTTTCTATGTGTTGTTTGCTTATTTTAATGAATCTATGAGTAGTATCGGAGGGTATGAACCATAGAGAAGTTGGAATACAGTAGATATTACACCAATATGAATTTAGAATGAGTTCACAACAGTACCAAAAGTGGTGATTTATTTTCTTATACTAACGGAGCTTACGAGTTTTCTGTTAAGTTTTGTGTGGTTGAAGTTTTCAAGTTTTGGGTAAAGATTTGATGGACTATGGAATAAGGAGTGGCAAGAGCCTAAGCTTGGAGATGCCCAAGGCACCCCAAGGTGATATTCAAGGACAACCAAGAGTCTAAGCTTGGGGATGCCCCGGATGGCATCCCCTCTTTCGTCTTCGTTCATCGGTAACTTGACTCAGAGCTATATTTTTATTCACCACATGATATGTGTTTGCTTGGAGCATCATTTTGTTAGTATTTGCTTGCTGTTATTTAGAATAATTTTTTGCATCTTAATTTTCAATAAAAATGTCAAGGATAGCCTTTACCATGCTTATTTTGCAAGTATACATGTTGCTGTTTCAAAACAGAAAGTTTACCGCTGTTGCAAAAATTCCCTAGAAAAGTAAGACAAGATATAATGTTGAATATTTTTGCATAATGATCTCTGATAAATCTTTTACAGCGTAGTATTTTTCTTATAATTTTTGGAGTTAGGGAAGTATGATGAATCTTGCATCATTTACAGACTATACTGTTTTGGCAGATTGCTGTTATGTTTACATTGTTTGCATATGCTTGCTTGTTTAATGATTCTATTTAAGGATAGGAGTGTTAAATATGCAGAGACATTTATTATTCAATGTTGAATAATAATGTTAGTAATTTGTTACAGTAGAAAATGATAAGGTTTTTGCATTGTTTTATACTAACTTATCTCACGAGTTCTTGTTGAGTTTGGTGTGAATGAAGCTTTCGAGATTTAGGAAACCAACATATAAAAGGAATTAAGGAGACACAAAAGCTCAAGCTTGGGGATCACCCCAAGATAATATTTCAAGAGGTCTCAATCATCTAAGCTTGGGGATGCCCCGGTAGGCATTCCCACCTTTCTTCTTCAACAATTATCGGTTAGTATAGGTTGAACCTAAGTTTTTGCTTCTTCACATGAGTTGTGCTATCCTTGCAATGCCATTTTATTTTGTTTTGCTTGCTGTTTAAATAAAATACCAAGACCTGAAATTCTTAAATGAGAGGGAGTCTTCTCATAGTTACATAATTATTTAACTACTCATTGATCTTCACTTATATCTTTTTGGAGTAGTTTTTCATTTACTCGTGTGCTTCACTTATATCCTATGAGTAAATGGTTGAGTGATTTGAATGTCATAAATCTGAAATTATATATGCTTCATATGCTTATGCCATGGGGAGTAATGACTTCACATATAAGAAGTAGAGGTTGTAAATTTATTGGAGGTTAGTAAGCATTGTATTGGTCATTTGAACAATTCATGAAAGAATATTGAAGGAAGAGAGACTTCACATATAAATATACTATCATGGACATATTTTATAATTGTGAGCACTCATTAAGTATGACATGCTAAAGAGTTGATGTTAGACAAGGAAGACAACATAATGGGTTATGTTTTCTCACATATCAGTTAAAGTATATTGTCATGGATCATTCAAACATGTTAAGCTTGTCTTTCCCCCTCATGCTAGCCTAAATATCTGTACTAAGCTGGAATACTGCTTGTGCATCCAAATCCCTTGAACCCAGTTTTTGCCATGAGTGTCCACCATACCTACCTATATGCGTATTTACCTGCCGTTCCAAGTAAATTTGCATGTGCCAAACTCTAAACCTTCAAATAATAATCTGTTTTGTATGCCCAATCGCTCATGTAGCGACTAGGGGCTGTCAGTATCTTCCATGCTAGGTGGGTTATTCTCAAGATGAGTGGACTCCGCTCATCATTCACGAGAAAAATGTTGGTAACCGGGATGCCCAGTCCCATGATCAAAAATATCAAAATCAAATCAAAAATAATTGCAAACAAAACTCCCCCAGGACTGTTGTTGGTATGGACAGCACCCCGTTGTTTCCGATGGCCATGGAGTGTGATTGTTGGTGGAGGGGGAGTAAAATCTTTACCATTCTATTTGGGAACCACCTATAATGTATGTAGTATGGGAGATATTGGGAACTCTTGGTTGTTATGTTGACAATGAGATCATACCTCTCAAAATTATTTATTTCTATTTCAAAATCGAGCTCTGGCACCTCTGCAAATCCCTGCTTCCCTCTGCGAAGGGCCTATCTTTTACTTTTATGCCAGAGTCAAGGTGATCGTCACCTTTCCCTTTTTCATTTTATCCTTTGGCAAGCACCTCGTGTTGGAAAGATCCTGATATATATATCCACTTGGATGTATGTTAGCATGAACTATTAATGTTGACATCACCCAAAGGTGAATACGTTGGGAGGTGAAATTATAAGCCCCTATCTTTCTCTGTGTTCGATTAAAACTTTGGACCCATTAATATCACGTGAGTGTTAGCAATTGTGAAAGACTATATGATAGTTGAGTATGTGGAGTTTGCTAAATCAAAGCTCTGACATAGACCCTTCCTGAAAATAAGATGAATTGCAATTGTTTGATGACTGAGAATGAAGTTTGCTAGTTCTCAAGAAAGTTTATGGTCTATGCTTTAACATGTGAACAACTTGTTACTTGTTCATGAAAAGTTTTATGAGGTAAGCTACTATTATGACATATAATCATGCTAGAAAAGGTGATTGGAATTTTCATTGATCAAACTTGTGCACCTGCTAGCATTCACACTTCATAAATTCTTTCTTTTATCATTTACTTACTCAAGGGCGAGTAGGAATTAAGCTTGGGGATGCTAATACGTCTCCAACGTATCTATAATTTATGAAGCATTCATGCTATTTTATTATCTGTTTTGAATGATTATGGGCTTTATTATACACTTTTATATTACTTTTGGGACTAACCTATTAACCAGAGGCCCAGCCCATATTGTTGTTTTCTTGCCTATTTTAGTGTTTCCAAGAAAAGGAATATCAAAGGGAGACCAAACAGAATGAAACCTTCGGGAGCATGATTTTTAGAACGAACATGATCCGGGAGACATGGAGTCCACGTCAGAGAAGCTTCGAGGAAGCCACGAGGGTGGGGGGCGCCCCCCCTACTGGGCGCGTCCCCTGTCTCGTGGGCGCCTCGAGCACCCCCCGACCGACTTCTTTCACATATATATTCCCATATACCCTAAAAACATCGGGAGACGAAGATAGATCGTGAGTTCCGCCGCCGCAAGCCTCTGTAGCCACCAAAAGTCAATCGGGACCCTGTCCGACATCGTGCCAGAGGGGGGATCCCTCACCAGTGGCCATCTTCATCATCCCGGCGCTCTCCATGACGAGGAGGGAGTAGTTCACCCTCGGGGCTGAGGGTATGTACCAGTAGCTATGTGTTTGATCTCTCTCTCTCTCTCTCGTGTTATGGCACGGTCTTGGTGTATCGCGAGCTTTGCTATTATAGTTGGATCTTATGATGTTTCTCCCCCTCTACTCTCTTGTAATGGATTGATTTTTCCCTTTGAAGTTATCTTATCGGATTGAGTCGTTAAGGATTTGAGAACACTTGATGTATGTCTTGACGTGCTTATCTGTGGTGATAATGGGATATTCACGTGATCCACTTGATGTATGTCTTGGTGATCAACTTGCGGGTTCCGCCCATGAACCTATGCATAAGGGTTGTCACATGTTTTCGTCTTGACTCTCTGGTAGAAACTTTGGGGCACTCTTTGAAGTACTTTGTGTTGGTTGAATAGATGAATCTAAGATTGTGTGATGCATATCGTATAATCATGCCCACGGATACTTGAGGTGACAATGGAGTATCTAGGTGACATTAGGGTTTTGGTTGATTTGTGTCTTAAGGTGTTATTCTAGTATGAACTCTATGATATATTGAACAGAAAGAATAGCTATATGTTATTTTACTACGGACTCTTAAATAGATAGATCAAAAAGGATAACTTTGAGGTGGTTTCGTACCCTACCATAATCTCTTCGTTTGCTCTCCGCTATTAGTTGCTTTGGAGTGATTCTTTGTTGCATGTTGAGGGATATTTATGTGATCCAATTATGTTATTATTGTTGAGAGAACTTGCACTAGTGAAAAGTATGAACCTTAGGCCTTGTTTCCTACCATTGCAATACCATGTACGCTCACTTTTATCATTAGTTACCTTGCTGTTTTTATAATTTCAGGTTACAAATACCTTTATCTACCATCCATATTGCACTTGTATCACCATCTCTTCGCCGAACTAGCGCACCTATACAATTTACCATTGTATTGGGTGTGTTGGGGACACAAGAGACTCTTTGTTATTTGGTTGCACAGTTGTTCGACAGACCATCTTCATCCTATGCCTCCCATGGATTGATAAACCGTAGGTCATCCACTTGAGGGAAATTTGCTACTGTCCTACAAACCTCTACACTTGGAGGCCCAACAACGTCTACAAGAAGAAGGTTGTGTAGTAGACATCATCAAGCCATACCAAGTACCCATCATAAACTCTCGTCTCTTGCATTACATTATTCGCCATTCGCCTCTCATTTTCCTCTGCCCCACCTCTAAAACAATTTTCGAAAAGATTTGCCTTTTTCTTCGCCCTTCTTCCGTTCGATCTCTTGTTTGCTTGTGTTACCGTGTGCCTTCTTTTTTCTTGCATCTTCGCTTGTTAAAAGTTGTTGGATCCTCATCCACTTGCTAATCTTTTTAAGAGATCCAAATATGATGAACCAATTTCGAGTGATTTGAGTGCACTAGATTATCTTTAGGAGGTTTTGCTTGAAATTCGTGAATCTGAAAATTGTGACGAAGTGCTTTATGAAGTGGTTCACTATAGATATTTGAATGAAAAACATGATCGCAATGATGTTATTATAAATTCTATTAATGTCAATTGTGTTAATGATATGCAAAACCCTAAGCTTGTGGATGCTAGTTTGCTATGTCTACTACTTGTTGCAATGATCATGATTGGGGTGATTCTTCTTATGATCTTGAAAATTTATTTAAGCCCCATGATGAATATGAGATTGATAATAATGTTTGAAATAATATTGAAAGTGGTTTTGGAAGAGTGCCAACTTTAGATCCTACATATTTGGAGAATGTTTAATCTTATGAAATTTTTGATAAAATTGGGTTTGTAGAGGTCATGACTTTAATTAATGTTAATCCCACTATTTCGGAAGAGTTTCAACTTCGCATGCATGTGGATCGTGTTGAGAATATGTGATGTGATAGCTATATTGTTGAACTTGATTGTAATTATTATGAGAGGGGAAACTATGGTGTAGAATTTTTTATGTTACTAAATTACCTCTCTTCATGTTGAAATTGCTATCGTCTCTTTCTTCTTCCTTGCATATGCTAGTTTTTGTTTCTCTTGATAATTTGTTCGCTTATAAAATCCCTGTGCATAGGAAGTCTGTTAAACTTAAACTTGTTTGTCGCATGTTTTATGATGCTCTCTTTGTGTTTCAATTGTTATCTTTCATGTGAGCATCACTAAAATTATCAGTGCCTAGCTAAAAGGCTTTAAAGAAAAGTGCTTGTTGGGAGGCAACACAATTTTTTTTGTTCCTTTTTAGTAATAAATAATTCATCTAGCCTCTGGTTAGATGTGCTTTTATTTTTTAATTAGTGTTTGTGCCAAGTTAAACCTTTAGGATAGCTTACGGTGATAATTGTGTTGATCCTGCTGAAAATCTGAAACTTTTGCGCCCAGGAAAATAATTTTGAAAATTCACAGAAACGTGCTTTTGATCTGATTCTTTTTGTTCTGGATTGGTACACAAATTTATCAGGTTTTCCTAATTTTTCAGAATTTTTGGAGTTACAGAAGTATTCGAGAGTTACAGATTGCTACAGACTGTTCTGTTTTTGACAGATTCTGTTTTTTGTGTGTTGTTTGCTTATTATGATGAATCTGTGGGTAGTATCGGGGGGTATGAACCATGGAAAAGTTGGAATACAGTAGATATTATACCAACATAAATAAAGAATGAGTTTGCAACAATACCTTAAAGTGGTGATTTATTTTCTTATACTAACGGAGCTCATGAGATTTTTTGTGAGTTTTGTGTTGTGAAGTTTTCAAGTTTTGGGTAAGGATTTGATGGACTATGGAATAAGGAGTGGCAAGAGCCTAAGCTTGGTGGTTCCCAAGGCACCCCAAGGTAATATTCAAGGACAACCAAAAGCCTAAGCTTGGGGATGCCCCAGAAGGCATCCCCTCTTCCGTCTTCGTCTATCGGTAACTTTACTTGAGGCTATATTTTTATTCACCACATGATATGTGTTTTGCTTGGAGCGTCTTGTATGATTTGAGTCTTTGCTTTTTAGTTTTCCACAATCATCCTTGCTGTACACACCTTTTGGGAGAGACACGCATGAATCATGATTTACTAGAATACTCTATGTGCTTCACTTATATCTTTTGAGCTAGGCGATATTGCTCTAGTACTTCACTCATATCTTTTTAGAGCATGGCGGTGGCTTTATTTTATAGAAATTTATTAACTCTCATGCTTCACGTATGTTATTTTGAGAGTCTTTTATAACAACATTGTTGGGGATATAACTACTGAGTGTAAACCGCCCAGGAGGGGCCGGTTCACGCTCAACTATACTGAAGCCCATGAAGACAAAGAAGATAGCGCTTTACTGATAAAGCTTAGAGGCCCAGAGCCCAAAGGAGGATTAGGGCCCATAGTTGTAAACCGCCATAGTTGTATAACTTGTATTTTAAGTTAGGAAGGGAGAGATCGAGCCGGACACTTGTATGAGCCGACCTCGGGACTCTATAAACCGGCCGAGCGTCAACCTATGTATAAATAGGGACGACCTGACGACGGTTCAGGGACAAGAAACAACAACTCCAGAGCCAGGCATAGCGTGTTTTGCTCCCTGGCAATCGAAACCCCCAGTAATTCCATCACAACTAGACGTAGGCTTTTACCTTCATCGTAAGGGGCCGAACTAGTATAAAACTCTCGTGTCCTTTGTCCGATTTAACCTCTCTAAGCTAACCCGTCGCTATGGATCCATGACTAAGTCCTTTCACGAGGACATCTGACGTGATAATTCCACGACAGTTGGCGCCCACCGTGGGGCTATCGCACGATGGTTTCAAGTTCTTAGAGGGCAAGTTCAAAGGGCTCAAGGGATACGTAGTGGGCCGGATGACAAAGAGTCATCACGGCAAACTCTACATCGACGATGCAGGCTGGGGCCCCGACACCGGCTCAATCGAGAATGGGTACCGGGTCCCCTTTGGAGGAATTCACGTCTTCATCGACAAGATCGGTGAACCGGGCCCTCAGCTGGACATCTGCACCGACCTCATCGAAACGGCTCAGCGTGCGAGTCCTGCCCGGATTCAGCCCGCCATGAAGCGTGCGTTTGTAGGATGTGTCCATGGGATCGAATCTGAACCGGTGTTTGAAGGTGAGACTGCCGCTTATTCCGATGGTGAGTCATCCACTGGTGAAACCGAGTCCTTGTACCAAGTACAAGACGGCTTGTTCGAAGGGTATTCCAACGGTAGAGTATTCCGGAATTTCTTGAACTGCCAAATCGGGTCGCAATCTTCATGGCCGGTACACAGCCAGCTTTGCCAAACTCAACTGCAGCGGCATTGGGTTCTGGATCAGCAGCCGGGGCAGGAGGCCCCACGCGCCGGCCGACTCAAGTTCTGTTCTATTTGTTGGACGCCTGGACAATGTTATTGGCCACAGCAGTTACCCCGGAGACTCAAGATCGGCACAACGCGGAAGTCACAAAGCTACGGGATCAGATAACTCAGGACAAGGAGGACTTGGCGGCTGAGGAAATCAGGATGGCTGAGGAACGGGCCGCTTTAGATGCCTAGTCACAGAGGATTCAGGCAAAGAATTATCGACTTTTGCTGGATCAGAATGCTTCGAATGACGTATTGAGGAGGAGACATCAATCGCGCTTGCCGGCGGATTACAATGCGATGAATCTCTTTAATACACCAGGAGCAGGAAACAGTAACCCAGCGGCAGTAAACCGGACTATTGTGCTAAGGACCGGAGCACCGGATCAACCTCAGGTGATGGGGTCACCTCGACGAACAGACAACCCGCCGCAATACACAACACTCCCACCGGGTCACTTCTCCACTCCTTTGGACAACATAATAGCTGCAGCATCCTAGCTGGCAGCTATTCCGATGGAGGGTGAGTCACTAGCAGCAGTTGAGACGCGGTGGGCCAGGGATCTTCTTCAGACTGCTATGGTGCAGCAGCAAGCTTATTCATACAGCCGAGATAGGATTCACTCGACCCCCCGTCCGAGCAAAAGTTATAGCAGGCGCATAGATGAACTGGAAGTGTCGAGCAGTGCGCGGCGCCGTAATGCCCCTCAAGGGCCCAATCCGCCGAGCGGTGAGGCAAATGCTCAGGACGTGGTGGATAATGGTAGAGCACGAAGGGAGGCCGCATTAGCAGCACAATACGTGGGTCGTCATCAACCCGCCCCGATTAAGCTAGCAGCGTCAGTAGACCGAGGCACCGGGCTTGCCTTCAGCTCCTGGGGAGTGCCGTGTCTCATTCCGGCTCTCCGTAATGTTTGACTGCCCAAAGATTTCAAGGGTCCATGTAAGGTGCCTAATTACACCGCCGATCAACCTCCCGAGGTGTGGGTTGAAAGTTATGAGATGGCGATGGAGATGCTGGATGTGGATGAAGCGGCATGTGTAAAATACTTCACCATGATGTTGGAAGGGACAGCCCGCACTTGGTTAAAAAACCTGCCCGCCAACTCCATCGAGTCATGGGACCAATTGAAGGCCCGATTTATAGTGAACTTCAAGGATACATGCAAACAACCTATGTCCATTGTAGATCTGGATGCCTGTGTTCAAGGAGAGAACGAGTCAACAACTCATTGGGTGCGCCGGGTTTCAGAAGTCTTGCATTCATCGGACCGTATTAATGCTGGCTCGGCGATCATCACATTAGAGCGTAATTGCCGGTTTAAGTCGCTGAAGATGAAGTTGGGACGGCTCAAACGCCACTGCAATGACATGGGAACACTTATGGCAGCCTTGGTTAAATATGCTGATTCTCACAATACCAAGGATCCCGATTCTGACGAGGAGAAACCGGAGAAGGGAAAGAAGAATGGTGGTGCAAAGGGACAGCAGCACAACCAGAGGAGCCATGGGAATAATGGTAAGCAGAAAGCGGATAATTCAGATTTTGTGGCTAACACCAATGTGCAGGGCAATACGCAGCGTCGTAAGGGTAAACCGCCCCAGCGCGGTGCAGGCATGAATCTAGAGTGCCTATTAAATCAACCCTCCCCAAAGCATGGGACGAAGGAGGTTCCAGCGACACACCTTTGGAAGGATTGTTTCATTATGTTCAAAAACTCTGATCTCTTCCGGTATGATCAGGGTCCATCCGGCGGTTCAGGTCCAGGTTTTCACGGGCCGGGTTACGGTGGCGGCGGTTCAAACTCTGGATTTCAGAATAATTAGGGCAACCAGAACAATCAAGGTGGTAACAACCAATAGAACAATCAGGGGAATCAACAGCAATCAGGTTTTCATAGTCAACCAAAGCAGTTTAATGGCGGGCAGTATCATGTGTTCACTATTAGCTTGTGTAAGTGCGATCAGAAGCTTCACAAGAGGGTAGTTAATGCTGTTGAACCGGCAGTACCACGTTACTTGCGGTGGTCCGAGCAGCCCATTGTGTGGAGCAGGGAGGATCATCCGCCCCAGGTTGATAATCCGGGTCATCTGGCTTTAGTGGTGGCACCTCAGGTGGGAGGCTATAAATTCACCAAAGTACTCATGGATGGAGGGAGTAGTTTCAACATCCTGTATTATGAAACCTTTCATCGCATGGGATTGACAGACAAGAATCTTAAACAGTCGAACACTGTCTTTCATGGGGTAGTGCCAGGTAAATCGGCATATCCCGTTGGCAAAATAGCTTTGGAGGTTGTGTTTGGTGATGAGCATGATTCCAGGACAGAGAATTTGACCTTTGAAGTGGTGAAAATCCAGAGCCCGCATCATGCCCTGTTTGGACGGCCGGTTTACGCAAAGTTCATGGCAAGGCCCTACTATGTTTATTTATAGCTCAAAATGCCGGGTCATAAGGGGACCATCACAGTACACGGAAGTCGAAAGATCACTTTGGATTGCGAGGAGGGTGATGCGGCCTATGCCGAGTCGGTTTGTGCCACAGAGGAGTTGAAGTTCTACAAAGACAATGTTGATCCGGCAGACATGACCCTCTGAAGAAGCCCACCACTGATCATGATCCGACCCTGAAGTTCAAACCGGCTGATGAGATTAAACTTGTTGATTTTGTTCCTGGCGATTCATCCAAATAGTTTAGTATCAGCACCAATCTGGATCCAAAATAGGAAAGCACGCTCATCGAGTTCATCCGTGAGAACTGGGACATTTTTGCATGGAAGCCTTCTGACATGCCAGGTGTACCGAGGGAACTCGCTGAGCACACTCTCAATATTGATCCCAAGTTTAAACTGGTCAAGCAGTTTCTGTGCCACTTTAACAAGGAAAGACACACGACCATTGATGAGGAGGTAGCCCGGCTGTTGGCTGCTGGATTCATCGTCGAAGTATTTCACCCTGAGTGGTTGGCTAATCCGGTGCTGGTTCTTAAAAAAACGGCACTTGGCGCATGTGTGTGGACTACACAGATTTGAACAAAGCTTGTCCGACAGATCCTTTTGCTCTCCCGCGTATTGATCAGATCATTGATGCGACGACGGGTTGCGAGCGCTTGAGTTTCTTGGATGCTTATTCTGGTTATCATCAGATCAAAATGGCAGTTAAGGACCAGGAGAAGATAGCCTTCATCACTCCCTTTGGAGCCTTCTGCTATGTTTCTATGCCCTTTGGGCTCAAGAGTGCCCAGGCGACTTATCAGATTGTCTTCACACTCAGATTGGGTGTAATGTTCATGCATATGTGGATGACATTGTAGTAAAATCCAGGAAGAAGGAGACATTGATAGATGATCTCCAGGAGACCTTTGACAATCTTCGGGTTTATAAGATGATGCTCAATCTGGACAAGTGTGTTTTTGGTGTTCCGGCAGGCAAGCTTTTAGGCTTTCTGGTGTCCAACAAAGCCATTGAAGCTAATCTGGAAAAGATCAAGGCGATTACATCTTTGGCTAAACCGGCGTGTATTAATGATGTTCAGCGTCTGGCGGGTCGAATTGCAGCCCTGAGCCGGTTTATTAGCCGCTTGGGAGAGAAGGCGATCCCTTTATATCAGATGTTGAAGAAAACATACACTTTTATCTAGAGTGACGCAGCTGATGCGGCGTTTGAGGACTTGAAGAGGCAGTTGGATGAACCGCCGGTCCTTGCTGCTCCAGTTGACAAGGAGCCCCTATTATTGTACGTGGCTGCTAATGCCCATGTTGTCAGTGTGGCAATTGTGGTTGAGCGCAAGGAGGCTGGGAAGGAATATCCGGTTCAACGGCCGGTTTACTATATCAGTGAGGTGCTCATCGAGTCGAAGCAACGATATCCGCATTGGTAGAAGATGGTATATGGGGTTTTTATGGCGAGTCGGAAGCTCAAGCAATACTTTCAGGGCCATCCCATCACAGTGGTCAGTTCTGCTCCTTTGGGCGATATAATTCAGAACAGGGAGGCAACTGGCCGGGTTGCAAAGTGGGAAATTGAGCATGGTCCACATGGGTTGAGGTATACACCTCAAACAGCCATCAAATCTCAGGCGCTTGTTGACTTCATCAATGATTGGACCAAGTTACATGCACAAGAGGACAAACCGGATAATACATACTGGACTATTCACTTTTATGGATCCAGACAATTAGAGGGCTCGGGGGCTGGAGTTGTCCTTACTTCCCCTCGAGGTGATAAAATTTGTTATGTTCTCCGCTTAATGTTTCTTCGTACTAACAATGCAGCTGAGTACGGGCTTTACTCCACGGTCTCTGTGTGGCCAAGGAAATGAATTTAAGCCGGGTCCGATGCTTTGGAGACTCTGATTTGGTGGCCCAGCAAGTTTCTGGCACTTGGGATTCTAAGGATCCACTCATGGCGGCTTACAGACGCGAGGTGGATATTGTGGCGGGTCACTTCAAAGGTTATCAGGTTGAGCATATTGATCGGCGCAAAAACGAAGCAACAGATGCTTTAAGCCGACTAGGATCTCAGCGTAAACCGGTACCACCCAATACCTTTTTAGATATCTTGCATAACCCATCTATTAAGTTACCTACAGAGGAGGATTTAGCTGTTCCTGATCCGGAGGCCCAATTGTTAGCCGCTTTACATGTAATTCCAGATTGGACGGTTCCATATTTGGCATATATGAACCGGGGCGAGCTACCAGACGATGAAGTTCTAGCCAGACAGATAGTCCGGCGATCAAAGTCCATGGTTATTCAGAATGGTGAGTTACACCACTGCAGTGTTTCAGGCGTATTCCAGCGTTGTGTTTCTCCTGAAGAGGGCCAAGAGATTCTGCGTGAGATCCATGAAGGGGATTGTGGTCACCATGCCGGTTCAAAGTACCTGGTGGCTAAAGCTTTTCGTCATGGGTTCTATTGGTTGACAGCTCATGCTGATGCTGAGGATCTGGTAAAGCGGTGTGACGCTTGTCAGAAGTTTTCACGCCGAGCTCATGTTCCGGCTCAAGAGCTACAGATGATTCCCATCACTTGGCCGTTTGCTACTTGGGGGCTTGATATGGTGGGACCTTTTAAGCGATCCAAGGATAAGAAGACCCACCTGTCGGTGGCGGTTGACAACACTACAAAAAAATACACTTCCATGATGATACGTGTTTCTCATAGTAGGTCGCGTTTTTTGTCATGCATGTACATCCATGACAAATTTATGACAGATTCAAGATAGTCATACCTGTACTGTCGTAGAAGTGTTCCATGACATTACCAAAATTATCATCACGGAAGTGTCCACTTCCATGACGATAATTCGTGCGTCACAGAAGTGCTTTCGTCAAGGGTGACTGACACGTGGCATCCACCGTAATGGAACGCCATTAAGCTATCGGGTCGGGTTTTGGATCCGATGACCCGTTAACAGCCCCGACCAATGGGGATTTTCCACGTGTAAAATCATCATTGGCTGGAGGAAACACGTGTCGGCTCACCGTTGGGACAGTTGTCGTCCACTCATTGGACAGAAGGCGCCTATGATACGTCGACACGTGGCACGACCCAACAGAGGCCCATTCCTGTGAAAAGTCCGGCCCGTTTGACTTGGTCAAAAGTTGGCGGGCCAGCCCATGTAAAGCCTGTTAACGGCCTGTTCGCATATAGCCCATTTACAGCCCGCTAACCCAAGGCCCGTTACGCCTTGTCCGAATTAGGCCTAGTAGCATCATCTGGGCCACCCAATATGATTCCAGCCCGTTTTCACTTCTGGCCCATGACATCTTTCGGCCCATATGAGGCCCTATGTAACTCTTGGCCTATTAACGGCCCGTGGTGAAACTGTCCCGTAATGAACAGTGTATTACTTTACACCCATTAACGGCCCGTGGTGAAACTGGCCCGTAATGAACAGTGTATCACTTTATACCCATTAAGGGCCTGTTATTCCGTTGGGCGATTTCCAGCCCATGTTATCTTTCGGCCTTCTCAGAGCCCATTTATTCTTGGGCTCATTTCCAGCATTCGTTTACTTACGACCCGTTATTGTCATTTTCTGCTTATGGGCCAAATTCAGCCCGTGGTTACAGTCGGCCCGTTTGTGGTCCATTAACACGTTGGGCCGTTTTCATAGCGTCATGAAATACGGCCTATTAACGATGGCCCGTTATGGTCGGCCCATGAACGGACGATTCCAACTCTAGCCCGTTTACGGCCATAATGCGACCTGGTATTGGCCCATGTTTGGCCAATCGATCATACTGCCCGTATAAGGCCCATTGATGATACGGCCCGTAGAAGGCCCATTGTTTGTACGGCCCATAGAAGGCCCATTGTTTCTACGGCCCGTAGAAGTCCCACTGTTGCTACGGCCCGTAGGAGGCCTAGTGTCACTACAGTAAATATTAGCCCATGGTTATTGTGGCCTAGTTTTAAAAAATAGGTTATTGCAGCCACTAGCAAACTGCGGAAAAAGAACTGCAATGACTACAAGCAAACAAATAAACAAGACAACAAGGAAATAAATAAGCAAGCAACTTACGCTAGGCTATCACGGCTATCACGGCTATCACACATATTACATCCACTGGGCATCAAAGTTCGCCACCAGTGCAAAGGAATGCGCCGACAAAAGAATATACAAAAAATGAGAGCACTTCAGAAGGCACTAGGCCTGGCCACGTCGGCCCCCCCAAACAGCTGTAGAAGCTGAGTAGACCTCAGTTGTGTCAACGATAGATTCATCAACACTAGATTTAAGGTATGATGGTGCGCACGGCAGTCCTCTGACATCTTCATTGCATCTTTGACTTCAAGTCGGAGTTGAGCTGAAGCAATCCTTCCGCTTTAAGTTGAGACTGAAGAAGTCGAACCGGTTGAGGCAATGACTGCACAAAGGTTGTCTCACACCTGCTGGTGAGTAGCTTTAACTCACTGTCTTCATCAAGACAGGACCTTGGGGTCATCTCGTTGTCCTCAAGATGGTTTGGCTCACTATCTTCCCTAAAGTTCTGCCTGGCATAAGAGATACGACTCTGAAAGAGAAACAAGGAGACACGTAACAGGTTTCACAATTATATAAGCAAATAAATGTATCTGTTCTTCATAAGGAACATGTTTTTACAACTACAATTTGAAACTAGTAGTTGTTGCAAACATCCAATCAGATGTAAACAGCAAAGCAAACAACAGTGGAGGCAATGATGCCTATCCAAATCTATACTAGAACAAAGTTTGAAGGCTTGAGAAGGATGAACTTACATTACATGTTAACACGGGTTGGACAAAGCCCTTCTCCATGTTGATGGAAGGATAATTCAATAAATTCCCCAAAGAAAAATCTTTATAAGCGTTGCCATTATTCTACATTTTACAAAGAGTAAATATAGATCAAATAATATTGGAAGAAACAGAGGATAATGAAGCTCAGGTGTAGACTGATGATACATAATCAAATAGCAATTAATTAAGTACATCATTACAAGGCAAAAGGGAGAGAGGTACTGACAAGAGCAATGTAGAGCCCATTATTGTTTTGAGATCGTATAATCCTTTGAGCAAGGAGATTCATCTGAAATTAGTTTTCATACAAGAGAGAAGGTAAGGCACAAGCAGAAATTTAGGAGTTCAAATTTTGAATTGATATCATAGACAGTACCTGACGCTGGGCTCCCAGCTGTTCTAATAGGGGTATGGCCACTGGAGTAGGGGTAAAGTGTGGTACAGTTGGGACTATGTTTTCTGTGCCTGCTGATCTATCTGATTTAACAGGTACCACTACCTTTCCCAAATACCTAGTTTTTACTCCTTGAGGATCTGCACTCACCCTCTTCCTTTTGGACATCTATCATGAAAGAACAACATTTGACTGGAAAAACATAGTGTGACGACACATCACTACTAGGGAAAAGCCTATACACAGAATCTTACCAGCAGCGCTCCCTAAAATACGACGCTACTGCTATTTAGCAGCAACGCGTGTTAGAGAAACACGCTGCTGACAAGAAAATAGCAGTAGAGCGTCCACCGCGAACCGCACTGCTGCTATAATTGCCATGACCTCGCCCCCCACTAGTTATAGCAGTAGCGCACTTTATTGAACAGCGCTACTGCTATAGAAGTTAGCAGCAGCGCACTTATGGGAAAACCGCTACTGCTAAGATCAGCCCACAAGTTTAGTCCCACCTTGCTCCGTGAATAGGGTGTTTACCACCTTAAATATGTTATTTCTGAAACTACCACAACCAGTTGGTCTTCACTGAACTCTATGTGTAAAATTTGTGGCCGCAATATGAGTCCTCTCCGGTTCCTACCAGATAGGACTCATATTGACAATTCAGATTGTACACAAAAAGATCATTGATGGCCAATGTATTTTTGCATTGACGCGTATTTTTGTATAGTTACACTTAGCAGTAGCGGTTTATGTGCAACGCGCTACTGCTATTCTGATTATCTGTAGCAAGTTTCGGCAAACGCGCTACAACTATCCCTACCTTATCCCCACGCACACGACCGGCGCCCTCACTCACACTCTCACTCTCGCCCCCCGTGCCGATAACCGTCGTCGTGCGTCGCCGCCGCTTCGTCCGCCGCCGAGGTACTCCCCTCCTTCCGTCCCTCCTCCCTCCTCCTCGCACATCCTCCCTCCGCCTGCGGCCGCCCCTCCCTCCTCCGCCGTCGCCCTCCTCCCTCCGCCCGCGGCCGCCCTCTCCCTCCTCCACCGGCAGCCCTCCTCCCACCGCCCTCGACCTCGCCACCCCTAGCTACCTCTCTGTCGCCCCCACCTCCTGCCACTAGTTAGTACTAGATTTAGTAGTTGTAGATGTTAATTTAGGGTTCATAGCTAGTACTAGATGTTAATTTAGTTAGTACTAGATTTTTAGTAGTAGTAGATGTTAATTTAGGGTTCATAACTAGTTTAGTAAGTAAATTAATAAACTAGTTGAAGTAGTTGAATTAATAGAACTAATGTATTTTTAGTAAGATAATTAATATAACTAGTTGAACTACTTTATTTTTAGAAAGAACTAGTTTTTTTCTATTTATAGTAAGTTTATATTTAGTAAGAACTAGTTGAATTAATAAAACTAGTTGAACATGTCATATTTGTTGTTATTTTTTAGTTTAAGCAATTATTCGGGATGTATTACTGATAACTTATATGGTTTCAGGTGACCACCATCGTCCCCGTCACCGACCCCCTCCGACACCCCCGCCGTCGTCTCCGTCACCAACCCCCTCCGACATCCCCGCCGTCATCCCATTCATCGACCCCCCTCCGACATCGAGGTGAGACCAGCCAAATATCCTTGTATATCTTGTGTTGTTGCTCAAATAGGATATGTGGTTGCCCAAGTGGCCCTTCATGTTCCGTTTACATCTCCGAGTGGCCTATGTTTTGCCAGAGTGTTGATTAATTTTCGTTCCGGTAAATTTTAGGCGCTCGATATGTCCATTTTTAGCAAAGGTCATGCCAGATTTTTTCGTGAATTCTGGCATGACTTGTGCTAGAATATGTACAAGTTTAATCTTTGAATTATGAATGTAGGAAATGTCGTACTAGGACGACGACAGTCTCCCGGGGTTGTGTAGCTGGTGCCACGACGATCGAGGTATGTGCGACAGGTTCGTTCGGCTGGACGAAGATCGGCGCTTCAGCATTAAGCTCGAGGAGACCTTCGATTGTGAAACGGTACGCAACAATGACAAGTGTTTTTTTTTCGTAATTAAGAATGACTTCAACTATTTCAAAGTCTAATTTTCATATTTTACAATTCGACTAGCTTATCCCATGCCATGCAAGACGCTATGTCTTGGAGAGGATGGGTTTTGAAGACCATGAAAATTTCGAAACAAAGAAAATACACCTAAGGACCCATCATGATATGGATTTTGAAGTAAATCTGTGCAATGCTCAGAGCGTAACCCATTTTGGTTGCCAAAATTGGGAAGCACTTTGCAAAATGTATGGTTTTTATGAGGGTATGATTGTCACCATGGATCTTGGTGATCCTGACATCGAGCAAGACAATATGGATATTTGGGTCCTTGTTGATACGCTTCCGATTGTACCGCTATGCGAGTTTCTCAAACATAGTTATTAACTAATTTATAGTGTTTATTTCAAAATAGTTGATAGCATATTTCCATTGATAGCTTATTTTGATTCTTCAAAGACTATGCAGAAGATGGTAGATAAAACCCACTACACCGATGGCACCGAGTTAACGTATAAGGAGAAAAATCATCTGATCGCATTTTGTACTCTTCTTGAGAATTACAATAACTATTATCGAACTCCTCCAAATTATGGTGAATACGTGCCACTAGTGCATGTGTTGAACCACGGTAACTTCTCTGGAGATACCCTGGTAAGATTTTTTACTATTACGACATCCGTGCATCTTTTGCATACTTCTAAAACTAGTACATCATTGCTAACTACGAAGTTATTATTATGTTTTTCAACAGAAACTCCCGATGGATTGTGTGCCTCATCTGATGTCTCTGCATGGTCACCTCTCAGTTCTGAACATACTGCCAGGTAAATCTACGGAGCTCACCTGTGCATATCAGATTTCTAAAACCCGTGAACACATGTTCATCAAAGAATGGAAGAAATGTATGGAAATTTGCAAGGAGGTTCTTGGAAGTAACATTCAACGAAAGGCAAGAATTGGAGACAGGCTAATCTCCATTCTCCATAATGGAGAGTCAGGGGCTATCTTGTTTTTTGCTATTTTACCTTAGAAAATGTAGTAGGTCTTAATCGAATGTAATAGGTCCTATGAGGTACAATATGTTTATGATGTGGTAATGTGTTAGAGTTGATAATGATGATCTTGAGGAGGTGTTATGTGATGTCAATGATGAAAGCAATGATCTTGAGGAGGTGTTATATGACAATGATGTATTATGATGATAAGTTGTTAATGATATGACGATGATGATGATATTATTATATCATTGGGTGAAAGAACCGCGAATTAGTTTCAAGTGGATGGACATCCACTTGAAACTAATCCACGGTTCTTTCCCCCGTGATGGAATAACTCATTATGATGAGTTAAACAATCTCTAAATTCCTGTTGTATGAAAACTTGTGTAAAGGTGTATGAATACGACATGAAATAAAAAAGAAACAAAATACTAAATAATAGTAGTAGCGCGGGAAAGGAGAAGCGCTACTACTAATTACCAGTAGCGCTGTTTTGAAGAAGCGCTACTACTAAGTCAATTTATCAGTAGCGTGGGTCCAGGCGCGCTATTGCTAAGCATTAGCTGTAGCGCCTTATCAGTAGCGCTCCTGCCCGCGCTACTGATAGGCCTAAAACCCGCGCTGCTGCTAGGCTTTTCCCTAGTAGTGCATGGAATAGGTACAGAAAATGGATAGTTATGGCATATACTCATATATGATGCTTAAACTAAGAAGATGGTGTAACAAAGTAGAAGAAATGCAAGAGGTCAGATGCAAAATATGTGCGACCAATACAACGTTGCAAAGTTGGAGCAAGCACCTTGATGGGTGAATAAGATAGGTCATCCTCCACCATGCCAAGTTTGTTAGCCAGTGGATCGTTCCGTAATATTCCTCTCGTGCGCCCATTATCATATTCATTTTGATAATGTTCAATATCTGACATCCATGAAAACATAAAAACAAGTGATATTTTCTTTGTAATGCAGAAGTGATTCTAATCCAATACTGCCTCCCTGTAAACCCCTTTGTGCTATCTATGCAATTCTTTTAAAAGATGCCATGCATGCTGTAATTTGTTGTGTGCATTAATATAATATGGCCTACTCCTCAAAATATGAGAGCTCCAGAAGTGATGACACTTCGCAGATGATAGCTTCAACATATAGTAAAGAAGAACAAGTCGACCTGACCTGACAGATTCAAAATATACTAAGGGAGAACAACTCGACCTGACCAGTCGACCGCAAGAGAAGAGTATCATCTTAAAGAACTGCAGAAGAGCAAGCAGATTGAAGATATTACAAGTGTTTCAATACAATGTCGGTTGGCCACCGATGATGAACCAGAGCGCACAGAGAAATACTATTCTTTCCGGTCTCTCCATATGTGGCTCACATGCATTTCGAAACTAAAGTAGGAACATTTTGCTAACCAATTAAACATCTCTCAGTTTTACTAATATCAGCAATAATATCATATATGAATTTGTACAACTAAGCTTGTTTAGCTCGATGGGTGGAGTAGTGCTATTACGACACGAACCACGTAGCATAAGCATGATCAGTATAGTGTTGACCGCGGCAGTTGGATGGCAGATCTGAAGCTGCAAACCGCGCAAAGGGTAGTTAGCAACCGATGTTTGCTTTGAAATAACAATTAAGATTTGGTATGGACAAGAAAGTATGGTCAACAAGTGACAAAGAAATGCAATTATGCTGTCTCTTTATATGTCGCGACATGCATTTGGAAACTCAAGTGGGACCTTTAGCTAACCAACTAAATGTGTCGGTTACCTAATATCAGTATCATATCACAATCATATTTGAACAACTAAGCTTTTGAATTCTAAGTGTTGTGCTGTTTAGCTTGAAGGGTGGAGTAATGCTAGTATGACAGAAAGCACCTACGGAGATCATAGTAGAGTAGATAAAAGGGGAAAACCCTAAGCATCAAGAGAAAAATCAGGAAAGTGGAACTAGCTGGACCAGTGGGTGGCGCACATGCTTTTCAAAACGAATATAGGAATATTAGGTGACCAATTAAACGTTCTCTATTTTAGTGATATGAGCATCATATCAGATTCGTATTTGAACACGTAAGCTTTGGGTTAAAGTCTTGAGGAGTAGTGCTAGCACGACACGAAGCACCTATGATGATGGTAGTGAATATAAAGGGGGGAAACCATAAGCTTTATGAGTATAGTTCCCGTGCCATGGCGGATCTGAAGGTGCAAACCGGACAAAGCTACTTCGCAACCAATGTTTGCTTTCAACTAGCCACTACGATTTGGTACGAACAAGAAAAGTACAGTAAACAAATTACGATCTATTTTCTGGGTGAGATCAATAACTTAAGCACATATGGAAGAGTACCACCTCTCTTGCGACGCCGTGTAGGCCTATGCTGATACATTGAGGGTGCTGCGGGTGCGATGGCTATCGGCGGCGGGGAAGAAGACTTTAGATGGCAGACAACCGGGTCGGGGGATATATCCTATTGCCGTGGACGAGGCGGTCGTAGGAGCGGCAACGGCAAGGTGGATGACGGCATCGATGAAGCGAGAGGAGGCGATGAAAGGATCCTGGTCCAGCGCCGTGGATGAGAGACGTCCATCTCTTGCAGTGGACGACGGGGTAGGGGTAGCAACTCCGGCAAGGTGGAGGATGGGGTGGCAGACGGAGGAGGTTGGCCGCAGTGCGGAGGTTGTCGTGCCGCCGACGGTGTATGAATGGGGAAATGGAGGGGAGGGGGGGGGGCGATCTCAAACTTTGGGAAGCGCTTCTCTGAAATGGGGGAAAGTTAGAACTTATCCCTCGTTTAAAATATCAGACATCGCATCGGTTGGGGATAGGACGGTAATCTCACATATCCCAAATATTTGCCGGTAAATATTTCGAGCGAGGAGAGGGTGTTTTGCCGCCCATGGTTGGCGCCCATGGTGTATGAATGGGGCTGACAGGTAGGTCGGTTGTGTCACGTCTGATGGAAGTTACACATCTGCCCCTATTTAAAATACTAGCCTACATCGATTTCGGACAAGGAGAGTTTGTTTTGCCTCCCACCGTGTATGAATGGGGAAATGGAGGAAGAGACACATGTCTTTCGGACGAGCTTGAATCCAAATGTGTTTTGCCGCCCACATTTGGCGCCCACCATGTCTGAATGGGCTCAGAGGCCGTCGTGTCATGTCTGATTGAAGTTACTAGTCTACCCCTATCGACAACAGTGTAAATCCGGTCGATAAGGATGTCAAGTGTCAGGGGTAGACAGTAATTTCCATCTCGCAAACACTTGCTTCGGGCAGCCCACAAATTATAGTGGGTGTTTAGCCGCTTCGTTCAAAACTTGGGAGAATAGCATTCACGCTTGCCCTGGGACCTAGCAAACTAAATTCAAATCCAGTTTGTATTCGATTACGAATATACACAGATAATTATACGTTTTGTTATTTATTTCTTCAAAACCACAACAAAGATTTATTCCACCTTTATATATGATTATGATTTAGAAATACCGCGATCTTCGAATTCAGTAGGTTGGATACACTCTAATTCAAACAGTTATTTCATCCAATACAATATGCTCACACGAAAAACAGTTCACCTTATGTCAATTATACAAGTACTGAGGATTACCTCGCCTAAAAAATTCGGATCATTACAACACATGGACAACATGGAATTCTGGACAGCATAGGGGGTCTTGCAACATAATCCATTCAGAGACATGACACAACATGCAAGTACAATAATCTAATGACAATTTCAGCTGGTATCTAAAGAAGAATCGGGATTACCTTGGGCTTCAGATAGCAGAAACAGCAGGACCTCCTCCGTCTTCAAATGCAACATTCTTACTTCCTCCAATTCTTGGGTTGCTTGCATAATGCGTGCCACTAATTCCGTAATTTCCAGCCTCAAGATAAAGATTACCTCATTCATGGTAGCCACATCATCTCTTTCTGCCTCTAGTAGAGCCTCAAGCACTATAATATCTGTGCTCAGACTGCTCTCCGAGGGTGTTGCCTTTGAACTGCTACCATCTGGTAACATGGATGGCGCACTGCTTCCACAAATAGATTCTGGGGTTGTACATTGTGTTCTAGTGTGAACGGCATCCTGAAAGGTTTCCGCTGGACATAAGTAAGAGATAGTTATCGTATGATCCAGGCAGTAAGCTTACATGGTAAACGGCGGACAAATTATTGCCGAGCATGGCAAACTATATTTAAATGGTTCGAAGGAGCATCAACCGAAAAGAAATTAAAATGGTAAGATGAAAGTTGAAAGGGAGTGTACAACTGCTATATTTAAGTTGCCAAGGCATCTAAGCAGTTGAAATAATCTGAGAAAGCACTTAATAGTGTGGACTCATATAAACTATGAAGACAGTCTTGTGATGAAGTTGAGAGGAAAAGTTAAGGACTCAAATGAAATAGGCATGCATTTCTTTACGATAGTACAGCAGGCACTGCTGACATATTGGCCAACTCAGGTATAACGTAACAACAAAAAAGCATTCGAATCAAGCAATACAGCAAAGCAGACAACTGAACTATTTGTAATTCGGTAGGATTACACGTTGAGGGCACAAGCCAAGAAAGCAGCCCACTCGCATTACATTTAACATGTACTAAAACACACTGGCTTACCATATGTTGCTGTGAAGCCTAGCTGCTGTTGCAATGTTCTTTGAAGATATCATCAGCATCCCGTGGTTGCAAATCTAGTTGTTGTAGTTTATTCTGCACCATCTATTTAGGTAAAATTAATTTTAATCGCATGCACTGGTCTGAGTTGATCATCAATGGTTCATCTAAACTAATGAAAGAAGGGTGTGTGCATACACGACAATATATATGCTTCCCTCTATTTTTATGCTTGTTCGAGTTGCCAGCACCAAAAGAACAAATATTTTGCTTGATGGGGTTGGCAGCTCCATAATTAATAGAAGCATCAAATTAGTCATGCAACTTGGGAAGATCAAGAACACACAAACAAGTAATGAACAGAGGCTCGGAGCAGTGATGTAATAACTAGCATCAGAATGTAGGGTAAAACGAACAAAAAGCAGCGGAACCACATGCTAGTTTGCTGATGTGTAATTAAGCATAGAGAAGATTAAGCAGTCTGATGGAACCATCAGGTGACATCAGAACAAAACTAAAGCATACTAACTATATGTGCACTAGTATGTAATTTAACACATGTAACATGTTCATTGCCAGAAGTATGGCCCTACAGGTGCAAGCAGAATAACACGTCTCATGAAAAACTGAATGATGCCCTGAAGAAATTCAAAGGTGCGGTGCTTATGCTAGGAAAGTGAATGTAGGCGCCGACTGTTGGATAATAGTACCTGATTCTCGGCGGCGTATGGGTATCGTTGTCATACTTGATAGCTAAGGATCATCGATGGTGCTCGTGTTGCGGTTGAGTTTGGGCCGGGTGTCACCGTCGGTGAAGCTGCTCTGGTGCTACGGTTGCGGCGCCTGTCAACATACAAGGAAGCTCATCTGTGGTAAGTGAACAGTTGCACGATAAAGAGAAAAACCGAAGGAGTACAAATCAAAATAACCTAATGAGGCTGCGGCGTCGGTAAAGTAGGGCCGGTGGAGTTGAATATGGCATCAGTGGAGCGGGTCCGGTGCAGTGGACGAAGGCTTCGGCAGGCGCGTTGTATAGTGCTTTCGGTGAGGCGGATCTGTTGCATCGGACAAGGGCTTGTATGAAGGGCCAGCGAAGGGGCGGACGAGGGAGTCAGCGAAGGGCCAACTGTGGTGGAGGGTGCCGGTTAAGCAGATCCGGTGCGGTGGACCATGATGGCGGTCAAGGAGATCTCGAGCGGTGGACAAGCCAGTCGCTGAAGAGGCTCCGGTGAAGTGGTGAGTTGGCAGTTGGGGGTTCCAACGTGCGGAAGGTAGATCCGGTGGGGTGTGAGGTCCACCGCTGTGGCGGAGGACTAGATTCGGCGGCTTGCCCTTGTTGGGGCGGTTGGGGAGGGGAAGGGGAGGGGCTCTGGGGAAGAATGTTGGGGGCAAAGAGGGGAAAACAATGGAGTTACCAAAGCAGCCTTTCAGTGCCAAAACCGGCGGATCTCGGGTAGGGGGTCCCGAACTGTGCGTCTAGGCGAATGGTAACAGGAGGCAAGGGACACGATGTTTTTACCTAGGTTCGGGCCCTCTCGATGGAGGTAAAACCCTACTCCTGCTTGATTAATATTGATGATATGGGTAGTACAAGAGTAGATCTACCACGAGATCAGAGAGGCTAAACCCTAGAAGCTAGCCTATGGTATGATTGTTGTTCGTCCTACGGACTAAAACCCTCCGGTTTATATGGACACCTGAGAGGGCTAGGGTTACATAGATTCAGTTACAATGGGAGGAGATCTACATATCCGTATCACCTAGCTTGCCTTCCACGCCAAGGAAAGTCCCATCCTGACACAGGACGAAGTCTTCAATCTTGTGTCTTCATAGTCCAGGAGTCCGGCCAAAGGTTATAGTCTGGTCATTCGGACACCCCCAAATCCGGGACTCCCTCAGTAGCCCCCGAACCAGGCTTCAATGAAGATGAGTCCGGCGCGCAGATGTGTCTTCGGCATTGCAAGGTGGGTTCTTCTCCAAATTCCATATAGCTGTTGAGTAGTGTCCGGCTTTTGGTGAATGTTGCGCTCCTTGGCTTCTGCGTCCAATAATGGCCATCTTCCATGTGTCAAACGAGCGTGAAAAGCCAGGGTGTTTTGTCATTTACCCCCCTAGCTGCGCAAATGAGCCGCCTATAAAAGAGATGGGGATTTAGATCCGAATCACACCATCTTCCCTCCGCGAGCATTCATCGGAGTGCATTCGACAGAGATCCATTCCATCATGGCCCGTCGACATAGCTCCTCCTCTCGCCCCCCCCCCAGCCCTCAGCCGGGAGATTGGGAGAGATGCTCCGTCCCGCACAACGAGCTAGTGGCGCTCCAAGCCAAGGGATTTATCCCCCGGCCTACATGGTCTCGGTTCGAGCCGGGCTTGCCACCTATAATGGTGGAGAGCAAGCGGAGAGTGACCCCAATCCCTCCAAAGGAGAGCGGGTATGCCTTGTCCTTTATTTGATAAGAGGGCTCAGATTTCCAATTCATCCGTTTCTCCGGGGGCTCCTGGAGTTCTACGGCCTCCAGTTGCACAACCTTACGCCTGCCTCCATATTGCATATTGCGGGCTTCGTAGCCCTTTGCTAGCTGTTTTTGGGCGTCGAGGCTCATTTCGCGCTGTGGAAGAAGCTGTTATGCCTTGTGCCCCGTTCTCAGGAGGGGTCAATATATCAAGTGGGGGAGCCGAACTATGGCGCATCGCCGGGACCGGATATCTATCCGGAACCCCAAAGAAGGCGTCCGAAGACTGGCCTTCAGAATGGTTTTATATAGAAGATGTCCCCCTACCGGACCCTGTTCGGATCGGCCTCCCTGAGTTTGATAATGCTCCTTTGAAGAAGCGCCTAAGCTGGCGTCCACGGAGCCCTCAAAAGGAAAATGACAAGGACGTCCTTTACCTGATGAGCCGGATAAGGTTGTTAGCTCATTCCGGACTGACCATGATCGAGGTCATGGCCACATGTATTATGCGGGGGGTGCAGCCGCTTCAGTATAGAGGCCACCCCATGTGGGATTTCAACAGGGAGGATGACGCCACCCGGTGCGGCCGTAAGGGGCCGGACTGAGCTGCCGCTCTAATAAAGATCTTGTCCACTTTGTACAAGGGAGAAGAGGAGGAATTCCTCTGTGTCAACCCACGGGGTGGATTTTCTATGTACAATCCTCCAAGCTGGGTAAGCGGGCACTTTCACTTGCCCATCCATTTCATATTCCCATTGTTAAGTATTCAGTCTAGCAATTTCAACACAGGAGCTATGCCAGGCTGTAAAGGAGATAAACAACCCTCCTCCACAACCCGAGGACCTGGAACGGTCCTTCGACCCGGACTCCCAAGAGGACCCGGACTTATCTGTGGAGCTGATCGATGGGGTGTTTCATCAATTGAGCAAGGACAACACCTTAGTGGCCATCATGGCCGATTATCCCGGACTACTTCCAGCCTCACAAGTAACCGAGACCAAAGTCCGAGTACTTTTAAGATGATCCATCCGTGCTTATCTTTGATCACCTATACCAATGGCGTTTTTGCAGGGGAAGTCCTTGAGGCGGAGGGCCAAGCCTGCGGTGGCCAGCCAACAAGGGGCATCAAGGCCCAGCAGGCTGAAAAGAAGTGCAGTCCGAATTGAGATGCCGTCGCAATGGTATGGCGTGCCATTTTATTCCTAGGTTTTATTCCCTCAAGGCATACTAAGGCTCGTGCTCTCTTCAGGAACAAGAGCGCTCGCCGGACTATATCCGGAGAGGTTGCCAATCGCGCCTCCACCGGCCAGGCTCCGAGGCCAGGTCCGGAAGCGGAGGCGAACACGAGGCACGCACCGGACGCTCCTCTGATAGAGGATGCGGACGAGCTGTCTGCCACCAATTCCAAGGTGGAGAGTGCCATGAACCACATGCGTCGCCGGACAGTTCTTCGTGACGCTTGTTTCTCCCAAGAGGCATTGAATGCCTTCAATACGGGAGATGCATACCTCCGTGCCGCTCAAAATGGTCTAGCCAGAGCCACAAAGCGGTATGTAAAAGACATACGGGTGAGAAAATTTGATGGTTATATATGTCAGTAGCCCCCGAGACTTGAAACAGTTAGAACAACTGATTTAAGGATCATTTGTTATGCAGGATCTTACAGAAAAGAATACCCAACTGTCTCAGGAGCTGGAAGAGTGCAACGCCCAACTTGAGGCCGCACTAGCCGCGGCGGGGGAGACCAAGGAGACCCCCTCTGGTAATATATGCTTTGCAAGATAAGTATGTTGTGAAGTGCGGCATGTGTGCAAATCTGACAATAACATTGCAGATGGAGCCGGAATGGATCCGGACAAGCAACAACTCTTATGCCGGTTAAAGGCCGGTGAGAGCGTGCTTACGAGGGTGAGGCAAGACAAGAATAATCTCCAAGATGCCAACACCCAGCTGGGCGAGGAACTAAAGGATGTTCGTGCTCAGCTGTCGAACACCGTGAAGGAGAATCAGCGGCTTCGACGCGGCATATTTAGTAAGCTCTTGAGCGAACTTCGAAAAAGAGTTCGGCAAGGAAGTCGATTGACAAAGTTATGTCTGTAGGTATGCTGACAGGTCGTCCTGCAGAGGAAATGCCCGGTTCTACGGGTGACCTTCTTCCCGAGCTCTCACAACTGCACGAACGAGTTCGGCAGGTAATGCAAGGCGTCGCCCAGGCCTTGTGGCCATCCGTCCACATGCCCGAAGGTCTTGGAGAGCTTGTAGAGAAGCTGAAGGGAGCGCGGCGGCACTTCCGCTTATGGAAGATATCGTCCTACCGTCAAGGCGCCAGGGAGGCCTGGGCCATGGTGAAGACGCGGTACACGAAGGCTGACCCAAACCACATGGGCGAGGTGGGACCTGTGGGGCCCGATGGGAAGGAGATCCCTGTGAGTTTAATGTACGGCCAGGTAGAGTTGGCCACCAAATATTCCCAACAGGACTGTAAACTAGATAGCATGTTGGATGGTATTGAAGAGGAATATACCCAGTCAAATTGACTATGTAATTTAAGCTGACATGTAAAATGCCTTCTAGCCGGATTGTAGATCGTTTGTCATGGCCATAGTTTCAAATAGCAGAGATAGCATCTGCTATTGCGCCCGCAATAGCGCTAGTGCAACAGTGTCCGCTATTGCTCAAATTAAATATCATTACTTTTTGTTAAGGATCTAGAAATCTAACCAATAATCTAGTGCTTTTACAAATCCGCTACGCGGACATAGCCCCCGCAATATCGCCCGCTATCCGCATTCCGCTACACGGAAACCAATCCGCTACCAGCCCGCTATCTGCAATTTAAAACCATGGTCATGGCGGACCTTTTCGCTTCAACCTCTGGACCCGATAGTCCAGAGTGTGTCTGAATACCCTCTTGGTTATGTAAGAACCAGGGCATGCGTGGAGATCAGGCGTAGGGGTCATTAGTGCTTGAACAGACAAGTGCCCAACTAGTTATGTTATATTACATGGTTAGTAAGAAACATCTTCCAGGGAGAATAGTTCCGTTAGGGGTTCCTTTCCCTCGGAGGCATGCCCTAAAGTGCATGTCCGGACTGCGAAAAAAGCAAAAAAACATCTGGGGGCAGATAAATAAATGAGTGGGAAATCATCTTTAGTTCACCGACCGAATATTCCCTTAAGAATGCTAGCTTTCGGCTTCACCCAGTCTGAGGTACACATCCGGCTGACCTGGCAGTAACAATCACAGAGGTGCTCCCTTTACCACCTAGCCGAACAATCGGGAACGTATGGGTAAGCACAGGAGCCAGGCAACCCAGCTTGGCCAAAACTTAAGTCATATCGATGCATATAATGGTGAATAAAAGGTACATGTGGAAGTGTGACACATGTGTTGGGCATGAGGCCTGTATAAACAAGCTTCTGTTAGAGAAGCCCCCAGGTATAATGAGCGCGGATAGCGCGTCAATTGTGTGCGAACAAGGCGCGAACGAGACTTTAACGGCTGTAAGAGAAAAGGAGGGAGAAGGAGAGAAATATAAAACAGCTAATGTGTAAAAAATAGACAGAGGAAGGAGACGAACACCGAGTCCGGCGCTAGGCGTAGAATCTTCGGAGACGGGCTGTGTTCCATGGGTTTGGCTCGAGTTGGTTATCCGATGCATCTCGCAGACGGTATGCTCCACCAGTCAGGACTTGGTCAATTATGAAGGGACCATCCCATCTGGGCTTGCGTTTGTCCTTTTTCTTGTCCGGTAGGCGTAGAACTAACTTGCCAACATTGTAAGTATTGGCCCGTACTTCTCTGCTTTGATATCTTTGAGCCTGCTGTTGATAGAATGCGGAACGGGCTTTTGCCACGTCACGCTCCTCCTCCAAGGTGTCCAAACTGTCCTGCTGATCGAGTTCGGCTTCTCTTTCTTCGTACATGCGCACGCGAGGTGAGTCATGAATTATGTCGCAGGGAAGAACTCCCTCTGCGCCGTATACCATAAAGAATGGTGTGAATCTGGTAGTGCGATTCGGCGTGTCCGCAGCTCCCAGAGTACGGAGTCGAGCTCCTCTACCCAGTGCGTGTTAGATTCTTTGGGGGACCGCACTAATCTAGGTTTGATGCCGCTCATGATTAGACCATTTGCTCGCTCGACTTGACCGTTAGTTTGTGGGTGATAGACTGAAGCATAGTCGAGCTTGATGCCCATGTTTTTGCACCAGAGTTTGACCTCGTCGACTGTAAAGTTCGTGTCGTTGTCAGTGATGATGCTGTGGGGGACGCCGTAATGGTGTATGACCGCTGATAGGAAGTCTATCACCGGTCCGGATTCAGCCGTCTTAACAGGCTTGGCCTCTATCCATTTGGTTAATTTGTCCACCATGACCAGTAGTTTTTGCTTGTAGGTTCCCCCTTTAAGGGGTCCAACCATGTCAAGCCCCCATACCGCGAAGGGCCAGGTGATGGGTATAGTTTGGAGGGCGGTGGGTGGCATATGGCTTTGGTTAGCAAAGAGTTGGCAACTGACGCATCGTTGGACTAAGTCCTGAGCATCTGCCTGGGCCGTCAGCCAATAAAACCCTATACGGAAGGCCTTGCTTACAAGGTCCCGGGCTGCGGCGTGGTGCCTGCCGAGTTCGGCATGAATTTCAGCCAAAAGATTCCGCCCTTCCTCTTCGGAGATACACCTTTGAAGGACTCCGGTGGTGCTTTTCTTATAAAGCTCCCCTTCATGGACTTTATAGGCTTTAGATCGCTGCACTATGCAGCGTGCCTCGTTTTGGTCCTCGGGAAGTTCCTGCCTAGTTAGGTAGGCTAGGAATGGTTCTGTCCACGGGGCAATGACTGCCATTATTACGTGGGCTGAGGATGTTACTTCGTTGGCAGAGCCTCCCGTTGTGTCAGAATGTTCGGCGTCGAGCGGTGCGGTTGGGTCCGGGCTGTTATTTCTGGATTCCCCTTCCCATAATACGGATGGCTTGAATAGCCTGTCCAAGAAAATGTTGGGGGGGGGGGACTACATCGCTCTTTACGCCGATGCGTGCCAAGACGTCTGCTGCCTGATTGTTTTCCTGGGCTATATGGTGAAATTCGAGCCCCTCGAACCGAGCTGACATTTTAGGACGGCGTTGCGATAAGCTGCCATTTTCGGATCCTTGGCACCAAAGTCTCCATTTATTTGGGATATCGCGAGGTTCGAATCCCCACGCACCTCTAGGCGTTGGATGCCCATGGAGACTGCCATTCGGAGACCATGTAGAAGGGCCTCGTATTTGGCTGTGTTGTTGGAGTCCGTATACATTATCTGGAGTACGTATTGAACTGTATCTCCTATTGGAGACGTCAGAACGATGCTAGCCCCCAGACCAGCTAACATTTTGGAGTCGTCGAAGTGCATGATCCAGTTGGAATATGTGCCGTACTCTTTAGGGAGTTCGGCTTCAGTCCATTCGGCGACAAAGTCGGCAAAAACTTGCAACTTGATAGCTCGCCGTGGCTTATAGGTTAAGTCGAATGGGAGGAGCTCAATGGCCCATTTGGTGATCTGGCCCGTCGCGTCGCGGTTGTTTATAATATCGTTAAGAGGTACTTCGGAGGCTACTGTTATCAAACACTCCTGAAAGTAGTGTCGCAGCTTCCGGGATGCCATAAACACCGCGTACGCTATCTTTTGATAATGCGGGTACCGTGACTTGCATGGAGTGAGGACAGTGGACACGTCATAAACTAGTTTTTGAAGGGGGAATATGTGTCCGTCTGTTTCTCGTTCGACGACGAGCACCGCGCTTACAACCTGATAAGTTGCCGCAATGTATAATAGCATTGGTTCGCCGATGTTAGGCGCGGCCAGGACCGGGTTTGTTGCCAATATGGCTTTTATTTTTTCGAGTCCGGCCGTGGCAGCATCCGTCCACTCAAAGTGTTCGGTGCGCCGGAGGAGGCGATAAAGAGGTAATGCCTTTTCTCCCAAGCGGGAGATAAAGCGTCTTAGAGCCGCCATGCATCCAGTCAATTTTTGTATTTGTTTGAGGTCCTTTGGAATATCCAATTGTGACAGAGCTCGGATCTTGGCTGGGTTTGCTTCAATTCCTCTACCGGATACAATGAATCCCAAGAGCTTTCCGGCTGGTATGCCGAAAACGTATTTTTCCGGGTTAAGCTTGATGTCATATGTTTGGAGGTTATCGAATGTGAGCCTCAAGTTGTCTACTAGAGCTTCGACATGCTTGGTTTTGACGACTAAATCATCTATGTATGCTTCCACTGTTTTGCCGATCAGGTTTGCCAGACATGTCTGAATCATGCGCTGATATGTTGCACCGGCGTTTTTGAGCCCGAAGGGCGTTGTGTTGAAGCAGAATGGGCCGTATGGGGTGATGAATGTCGTTGCGGCTTGGTCTGGCTCTGCCATTTTAATTTGATGGTAGCCGGAGTATGCGTCCAGGAAACACAATGAATCATGTCCTGCGGTAGCGTCGATAATTTGATCGATGTGGGGGATGGGGAAGGGATCCTTTGGGTAAGCTTTGTTGAGGTCCTTGAAATCGACGCATAGGCACCAGGATTTGTCCTTCTTTGGTACCATCACCAGGTTTGCTAACCAGTCCGGATGTTTTATATCTCTGATGAATCCGGCCTCCAGTAGTTTGGCTAACTCCTCTCCCATGGCTTGTCTCATAGGTTCGGAGAAATGCCGAAGATCCTGCTTGACGGGCTTGAATCCTTTTAGGATGTTTAGGTTGTGCTCGGCCAACCTGCGTGGGATTCTTGGCATGTCTGAAGGGTGCCAGGCAAAAATGTCCCAATTTTTGCGTAGGAATTCTCGTAGTGCGGCGTCTACATCAGGGTTTAATTGCGTCCCGATGGAGGCCGTTTTTGTAGGGTCCATTGGATGGACTTGGAATTTGACTAATTCGTCCACCGGTTTAAAGGAGGTGGACTTGTATCTTTTATCGAGTATCACGTCGTCCCTGTTCACCGTGGAGCGCAACGCAGTCAGTTCCTCGGCCGCTAGGGCTTCGGATAGTGCCTCAAGGGCCAGTGCGGCTGTCTTATTTTCGGCGCGGAGTGCTATGTCCGGGTCACTAGCAAGAGTGACGATTCCGTTTGGTCTGGGCATTTTGAGCTTCATGTACCCGTAATGGGGTATAGCTTGGAAAATTGTGAATGCCTCTCGCCCTAATAGAGCGTGGTATCCGCTACTGAACGGGGCCACTTGAAACGTGACCTCCTCGGACCTGTAATTATCCGGCGTGCCGAACACCACATCCAGTGTGATTTTTCCTGTACAGCACGCTTCCCGACTGGGGATTATTCCTCTAAAGGTTGTGTTGCTTCGCTCAATTCGGCTCCAGTCTATTTCCATTTTTCGAAGGGTTTCCTCATAAATGAGATTCAATCCGCTGCCACCGTCCATGAGAACCTTGATAAGGCGAAAGTCGTCCACTACTGGACTGAGGACCAATCCGGCTGGTGCTCAGGCTGTTCGGAATTTAGGTTCATCACTGACATTAAAGGTAATAGCCGTGTCACTCCATGGGTTTATTGTTGCTACTTGGTAGACTTCGGCAAGGCTGCGGATTGTTCATTTCCGCATATTATTTGATGCGAAAGTCTCAAAGACTGTTATACCGTACTAGTATCCTTGGGCTGGTGCTCTGTGAATTCTGGAGTTAGAAGCTCCTCGCCACTTCTGGCCACCTGCCGGAGTATCCAACATGCTCTAAGGCTATGGGTTGGTGTGGTGCCCTCTGTACTATGAATTTTACAGGGTCCATTGAGCCACTCCCCCAGTACGGTTCCATGCCCTATAGAGGGTTTTTGCTTTTTGGTGTTTAACCCAGGTGCCTGGCGATAATGCACCCTTTTATTTCTGACTATGGTTGTATTCAGGGCCGGATTGTCCCAAAATTTTATTTCGGTTTTCTAGGCGCTTTCCATTGCACAGTACTTTTGTACTATGGATGCCAAGTCGGCGAAGCGTGTAATTTCACGGTGACTTATGGCGTTGAAGATTCCGTTGTCCATGCAATTATTGCAGAAGAATGAAATTGCATCCTCCTCGCGGCAGTCCTCTATCCTGTTCATAACCAGGAGGGATCTGGCCCAGTAATGGTGTACTGTTTCTACGGGCTCTTGCCGAATTCGGGATAGACCCCTTATATTTGGGTGGGCGGGTGGAGTTGAATCCGGAACCTCGCCCAATCTGAAACTCAGGGGCCAAGGAGTTTCCGAACTCGGAAGCTTGGGTTCTTGGATGTTGGCCAGTGAATCTAGCCCGCTGCCTGACTTTAGGTTCAGGGCTTGAGTGACGTCCTCCCTTCCGCGGGTATCCGGCTTGGAGGGATCAGGAATCTGTACATAACTAGTCCTTAAGATAGATGAAGGCTTGCCGCATTGTTCCTCCACCACTACGACGTGGTGGGTGACCTGGGGAGAGTTAATCTCTCTCGGATCGGGTTTAAGCCCAATCTGATCGTAGTCTGTAGCAACTCCCAGGTTGGCGATGCGATCCAAGAGCTCATTTAAGGAAGAGAGCTCCATCGGATCTAACTGCTCGGCGAGTTCCGAGTTGACGTGGAGGTTGCTTTCGATGACCCGAGAGGTCATCGTCGGTGCGGCGGCCGAACAGGCGGTCATAAGAAAACCGCCTAGCCAGAGAGTTTGGCCGATAGCCAAAGCTCCTTTAGCAATGGCGCTGTCTTTAAAGATGGGATGAGGCATCCTTCCTGATGGCAACGGCACAACATAACTCTCAATGAAAGCACCAATGTCGGTGTCAAAACCGGAGGATCTCGGGTAGGGGGTCCCGAACTGTGCGTCTAGGCGGATGGTAACAGGAGGCAAGGGACACGATGTTTTTACCCGGGTTTGGGCCCTCTCGATGGAGGTAAAACCCTACTCCTGCTTGATTAATATTGATGATATGGGTAGTACAAGAGTAGATCTACCACGAGATCAGAGAGGCTAAACCCTAGTAGCTAGCCTATAGTATGATTGTTGTTCGTCCTACGGACTAAAACCCTCTGGTTTATATAGACACAGGAGAGGGCTAGGGTTACACAGAGTCGGTTACAATGGGAGGAGATCTACATATCCATATCGCCTAGCTTGCCTTCCACGCCAAGGAAAGTCCCATCCGGACACGGGACAAAGTCTTCAATCTTGTATCTTCATAGTCCAGGAGTCCGACCAAAGGTTATAGTCCGGTCATCTGGACACCCCCAAATCCGGGACTCCCTCACAACCCTTTTCCGTTCATGTGGCAGGGGTAAAACAGGAATATCGCAGGGCTAAACTTTCGGGCGCGTGATATTTCGATGTGAGCGGGAAGTTTGAAAGCTTTTGGCGGCTAAAATTATAAGTATTTTGCTCTCGTACGGCCGACTATGATATCATGGCTGACAATTTGTTTGTTTTGCACGCAAAAAAATGTGCAAGTTTTGAAAATCAATGTCTCCAACTCGAAACTTAGATTGTCCATTCAATTCAAATATGGATCATTGAGCTACTACAAGCAAATACCATCATATGGTCCAATTCAAATTGAATTCCAAATGTGTTTATCCTAAATATGATGACAAAAGCAAAAATGTGTATGTGTATGAATAAAGTGGATGATTATAAAGTTTGAACATGCCCGTATGTGTATATCTCTAGGTTTGATATATGAATTTGAAATCACAAAATCCCAGCTTAAAAAATGTACCTCCGTTTAAATGAATTACAAAAGCTAATGATGGAGTCGAATTCCAAAATTCCAATCTTAGGTTTGTAATTCTGGTACATCAAGGTATATCACGCATGTTAAAAAGTATCGTTATCTCATAGTACAAACTGTGAAACAAATGGATCAACCATGAGTGCACAATATCTCAATTACGCTAAAGTCCCTCAAATATAGACACCTCACTCTTTATGTGAAGTCAACCCCCCCCACCACCACCACCACACACACACACCCACACATAGACAAGTCGTTCTCTCCCCCAAACACCAATACACGAGCACATTAACACCCCTCTCTCTTGTAAAGTTCGGACCCCAACATAGGTTTCCATCACTTTGTTTCTCGGGCATGCACACATCTCTTCCCTCACGCTCTAGGTCTCCCGCTATCTCTCTTACCCAAGCACACGCACTATGTAGAGTGTATACTTCCCATACACACAAAACTTCGCCCCCAAACGTCTATCTCCCTAGTTATGTGGTTCCCGCGCACTCACCTCACACACCACCCCCACTGCAAACAAGCACACTTTATCTCCTTGTGCACCACTCTCCTCTTTCTATCTCTCCCACAGGCGGACCCGCCCCGGCTCCTTCCCTGCATACATATATGTCGTGACTCTTTGCATAGCTCCGTAATGTATAATCGTTCTCGATTTCGCACATTGTTCTCTACACCATCTATTCTAGATCTCTCGTGAAGTCCCTATCACAAACACGACGACTCGCTTCCCTTGCGTCACCGTTCATAGGCCAATTTCGGACAACATCAACATTGTCTCCCTATCTATACGCCATTTATGGACACAAACGACCCCTCTCACCCCCTCTCTTCCTCTCTCTCTCTCTCCGTCGCTAGCTCTCTCTTTCTCTCACTCTCACACCCCTCTCCCACACACACACTCGATGTCTCTTCCAAATAGTCTGCTCCCCCAGCCCGCACCCGTGCTATCCCGCTACTACACATGTCACACCATTCCCCCTTCCCTTATACTAGATTTACATCATCAGTGGTCTCTCTACTCCACGTACACTCTCTCCCTCTCACACACAAACGCGTGCACAAACACACACAAGCACGCACAAACACCCATTTATCTGGATCCTCATCTCTCCCCATGTCCGCATGTGTATCTCACACACTCACTCTCTAATTATGTATATGTGTCTCCATGTTACACAACACAAAGCCCCATGTACATGTCTCTCTCTAGCCTCCACACACATATACACAAAGAATTTGTTAGCATTGCCTCAGTCTCTAACATATCACACATGCACATTGTATCTCTCTCTCTCGCAAACATGCTCATCAAGGGTTTCCCCGTGAATAACTTACCGTCTATTCATCAACAGTCGTGGCAGTACGGCGAACATGAGACATGAAAAAGAATAAATCTACACATGCTTAGACCACCTAGTATGACTACTAGGACTAGAGCAAGACAAAAAGCGCGCCGCCGTCATCCCCTCCTTGTCGGCGATGGGAAAATCTTTGTTTTACACAGTCGAGAAGTCATAGTGCTAAGTCCCCACATGCCGAGGCATTGAATAGAATGTAAATGCTAGTATAAGGAAGCAAGTATCGATAATACGTTTGTATCTCCATACTTACATTTCTTCTCTTATAAAAAACTGAGGTGGTGATGATGGTACGTGTGCCATCTTGCAATATAAACCGTCCGATCTATATCTGACGGATGGAAATTAAACTAAAAGATACCCGCACCCCTCTCCACATTTGCAGACAAGGCCTTCCCTCGTTCATCCCTATCTCCAACGAACCTCATTGTTGAGCAATTAAGAAAGGAAGCCTCTGGAACAAACTGGCCTGGTGGCCGCTGCCGGTGTCGTCAATCCCCATGCCTCCGCTCAGTCTGACCACCAACCACCACCACACCCCACTCCTCTTCACCTTATCTCATATTTCTCAAGATATCATTAGTTTTTACACATGGGATTACTCCCACAAGGGTCAATCACAACAAGTGTTTTATAAAAAAATGCATCTTGATGTTCTGTGCAATGCACGGATCTTGCTAGTACTCCTACACAAGACTAAGTTGGTGATGCTGGTGTGTCTGCCATCCGTCATTTCTGACCATTAGATCTACATCTAACGATTGTGACGTAAGTTGTTGCCTTTTCTCACCAACATCCCACTTGTCTACCAATTTGCATAAAAACCCATAATTAGTATCTTAAAACCAACCACATCCCTCCCTGACCTCACCAAAGCAGCCCAAGGAATATATTCTAATTGAAACATATGTATATCAAAATTAGAGTATTTTGTACCAAGTTTGCGAATAAGTATTATTCTAATTATGATTCGTTGCAACAGACATGAACATTGCTAGTATTTCCAACCATGCATTTTTTCCCTAGTAATCCATAATTTCGAGTTTTCCATCAAGATATTAGTCACTCATGGTTGATATTTACTTTATATCATGTACACATATGCACTATGTAAATAGCCTTGCTTATTGGCTTCCAAAGCTTAACTTTCACTCCTACTTACAATATGTAGAGTATTTAGCAAAAAACTACCACTTTCAACCAGCCCTAGGCAGAAACTATTGTACAAAAAATAGCAAAAACATACCCAAAATTTCTTAATCCACGCTAAAAACTACTACCTAGTACTCCTACCGATTAGGTTCGTTTAAACCCATTTATGACAGGGTTGGCCCACACGTCCGTGCTGACGAGGCAGCTTAATCCAACACATTTTGTTTGACCATTGACACGAGGGACCCACATCTGACCTTCTATCCTGTTATTCCCCCTCAAATCATTATTTTTCCTGAACATTACTTCAAACATTACTGATGCGTGTTCGTCGGTGGCTCCGGTGATGAGCGAGTTGGCCGCCGCTCCGCCGGACGAGCTGGACGCCGCGCTGGCCTCCGCACGGGTTGGCAGGCTGGCCCGAGCGTGACTCACGAGTGAGCAAGCTGCCGCGCTGGCCTTCACTCGAGCTAGATGGCTGGCCTGAGCGCGGCGCGCGCGAGCACGCCGCCGCGCTGCCGTGCCAATCTAGCTAGCAAACCTTGCAGACAAGCAGCTAGATGGAGCTATCTTGGCTAGCTAGCAGCCGCGAGCGCCGGACGGAGCTGGCATCCGTGCTGCCGCAACATGGGCTCCGCACCGCGGGCGGTTTTGACCTCGCCTTCTGCCGGCGGCGGTAGCTGCGTCCCATCGCTGATGATGACTAGGTGGACGGGCCGGAGGTAGGAGGTCACTCGAGGATTTTTGTTGGTAAGAGCATGTACAATGGTTGATAAGGTAGTCTTATCTTAAGTCTGCCACATATGCAAGTGGTAGTAGTTTCTTGGCATTTTAGTGGTTTCTTGCATTATTAGGGGTTTCTTGTAAGGAACAATGTACGTACTACTAGCGACAAAAGGGGATTCTAGATTGCGTTGTACTCCAACGAGTACTACTACTGGTCACGGGAGTGTATACCTCGTTTTGTGGGTTCGATCCCGTCCGAACGCACGGCGGCCTTTTAAAAAAATAGTACTACTACACTTCGCTGCGAGCCATATTTTACACGGGTAGTTTGAGTTTTGAAGTCGAACGATGTGCGGCCCCATAATCTGGGTGCACTGGACAGCCTAACCACGTGAATGGGTTTTCCTTCCCAGCATCCCGTGGCTCGCGTGCTCGCCCTAGCCGCACCTCGCTTGCAGCTTCCTCATCAGCTAGTAGCATATTTAAACTAGCGCCTCCCAATTAACCCCGAGCTGGAAAAGCCTGGCGGGGCATTGGGAATTATGCAATATGGCTCCGTACGTAAAGTGCTCTACTACTACTCTGTAGCTTGTGGCATTGCACGCATGGACTTCACTCCATTATCGGCTCTACTATAAAAGAAATTCCTCTTGACGTGTTTTTTTAAATGGAGGCAAAAGCTTTGCTTCATTTCATTCATAAAGAAGGAACTACTAACAAAGTTCGACGAGATCCATTACACCTCCACAAATGGAAGCGAAAAGCCTAGTCTCGCTGTATCAAATAACTCAAATGTTCTGCCCCCGCAGTAACCATCGCTGATAAACAGGCTGCTAGTGTGTGCGTGAGAGGAGCGGCTGAATATAGCAACGAGAGTACCCACTAGGCCACTATGCAGGTGTACTTCCCCTGCATTGATAGTATAGCGGTGGTTCTAGAGAACAGCAGTACCCTCCACTTCCAACTGTAGCTCCTTGGCCCTGAGATTCAAGAGTTCAAAACTGGTGCACTATACTAGACTAGACTAGAAGTACAATACATCACACTACTAGTTGAGAAAAGTAGTACTGGTACTGCTACAGTACGAGTACGTACTCCTCCGTCACATAATGTAAGACAGTTTTTGACACTAGTTGGCGTGTACAAAAAATGGCAAAAACATACCCAAAATTTCTTAATCCATGCCAAAAACTACTACCTAGTGCCAAAAATTTCTTACTAGTGCTATTATTTACAGTATAATGCAATCCCATAATGGTCCATAATGCTAGTACTAGTAGTAAGTAATAGCCTCACCCCTTCGCTGAGGAACGATCTACAGTTGGAAGGGACGAGGCCCTGCGGTTACTACACTCTTATCTCCTCCTCGCCAGTTCCCCTCCCCCCGGAGAGAAGGCAGTTCGTCGCTGCTCCCATGGATTCGCCAGGCGGTTCTCCTCCTTGTCGGGGCTGGGAGACCTTGGAAGACGATCCTCTGGGAGAAATCGCACGCCGCTCTAACGTCCTCACCGTCGCAAGACTCGGTGCTTCCTGCACCAACTTTTTCAAGACGCTGCTTAACAGGCTTGGGAAAAGGCCATGCTTGTTGGTCTTCCATGCGTCCTCGAGGAGAAGGTTCTTCTATGGGACAATCCTTCGAATAGTCCACTGCTCCCTGGCCATTGTTGCACGTTGACTCCGCTAGAGTTGCCGACGTTGAGAGGTAGTCGGATTTTGTCCGATGAGCAGGTCAGTAATGGAGTTTGATCATGTAGTACTTAGTTATTCCATTTCCATCCCGTAATTTCTCCGCTGCCCACTATCTTATATATAGGTCTGGGTCGGTGCCAACGAAGATTGGCTTGCATAGCTTCGGCCGGATACCACCATCATTTTGCACAACATCCTCAACAGTGCGGTCATTCCGGTAGACCGCTTCTCCACCATTGGGATCGGCCTTCCGGACTGGCTGGGCTTGAATACATACGATGATGCCTACATAAGATTGAAGAAGATATCCATTGCGGACCCGCCGATAAAGCGACGCGTCTACGACGATGACTATCTCATTGCGGTGTTCGACATAAGGATTGCCATCAATGCAAGATGCAGTAACGGCAGAGGCTGGCGCATGTTGGTGACGGCAGATTTGTACCCCTACACGTTTGAAGACGCCGTGTGCCATCTAGGCCGCATCTTCATGGTGACAAGCCAGGGGACTTGTTTCATCTGGTTGCCATCGTACGGTACGGGAGATTACAAACGGAATGCACAAATCATCATTTGCATCCCTAACGGTACTCCATTATTTTGCAGGGACCAGTCATCCCCCGATCAACATAAGATCGCCGATTCTGGATGTGCATTTGCATCCGCGATACGGTCTAACCTGGAACCTTGTAGTTGACTTTGGCATATTGGGATCAACTATCTTAGCAGTCGTTACCCATGGTACCACTGATGTGCAACATGGTCACACAATCTACCACGATCGGACCATCACCATCTACCCAGGTATTCCATTTTTTAACCCTCTCGCCTTCTCTTTCATTGTTGTACTAGTAGTATACTTAGTACTACCTCCGTCCTGGTTTATAGGTCCCCTTTGTAGTTTGTGTCAAATTTTGACTAAAGATTTAACTAACAAAATGTTAATGCATGTCAAGAAAAATTATCTCATTGGATTCGTATTTGAACATAGTTTTCAAAAATATAATGTTTGGTCACATGCGTGAACATTTTGTTATTTTAATCTATGGCCAAAATTTGGCACGAAACACAATGGTGACCAATAAATCCGGACAGAGATAGTAGTACTAGTAGGAGTAATTTTTACCTTGGAGTACGTGTATAGCTAGCTAGGCCCTTGAAGACTTGAACCCACTAGCTGCCACCATTTTTGTTTTTCCATGTCTTACTATCTCATCCATGTATCCAAGAGTGGCTATATATAATAAGCCGGTTATTTTACTTCCTCTATATCAGAGTAGCACTATTTGCTGCACAGTATTACTGACCATCATATTTGAGCACAACATTGTTATGCATGGACCTTGACTATGTACGTCACCATGTGTCCAGATCCGGGATGCCGCGTGTACCAGATGAACGGCGCCGAGTTCGACCCCCGTGATGCTACGTGGGTGCCAAGGAACACTCTTGGATAGTACTCACTTTTCATCGGGGACAGCTACCCCATTGTGAAGCGGATGCCACCTTCCGTGCACGACACGGAAGGCCTGCCGTTCATGAAGGATGGTTGTGTCTTCATTGCGCACCGCCGGATGAACGACATGCTGGGACATGCTATCCCTGATTTATGCCGCTTCAGCTTGGATGAGTTTCCATTGTGTGGAACCGGATTAGAAAGCTGCGACAATGATTCCCGTTGCCCACCGCTATGGATCGTGCCATCCATGAAGAACACCTAGGACTGGAACCTGGAGAGGACATGCATGTAGCCCATCTATAACGTGTAAGTGGAGTACGGTAATTGTGAACAGTAGCATTGTGAATATATGTCGACTAGTCGTGCACAAATTTATCACATGAATTGGAGATGAACTTGTGTGGCATACTGGCATTTTTCCTTTAGAATTTATTACTAGTAAATGTGTTATGTGTACGTGCAACTTGTGTGGTTGTTGCACGGGCTCCAACACGCTCTTTGAGAAAAAAAAGGTGGCACAACTTTGGATATACATGACGTGGCGGCATCAACAGTAGCATCGTTCGCTATAGTTGTAGTACACTCCTACTAGGATGACAACTCCTATAAAACCTTGCGCTTGGCTCTTTGCCTCTTCGGGAGGTTCAACAGTTCGTACTCGTGTGAACCTTGCACTTGGCTCTTCGCCTCTTCCGAAGGTCCAACAATGATGATATTGCAGTACAATATGATTCTAGCAATTTGACACCGATTGAACTGATGCATGCCCACCGCTAGGGCGAGGGCGAGGGTGAGGGAGAGGGAGAGGGAGGGAGAGGGAGAGGGCGCTGTAGTCAAAACCCTCTCCTCGTCCTGCGAACCACCGCGCGCGTGGGCGAGGGAGAGGCGTAGTAAGCAAGCTTCTCCACGTTCGGCGAGTTGATGGGACACATCAAAGGAGTACTAGTACTAGTAGTAGTCCATACTACATCCTTTCCGATTAATATGGCTTAATTTGAAACGAGAAAAATACACTGGCGGTCAACGTATGTAATTATACGCTCTTTACGGTCACTATATATAGTTTTCCGGCGATTATACGATCACTAGCTCATCGTATTGCACCCTACCGACCGGCCACATATTCGACGTGGCACTTTGTTGACTGGTTAAATTGTCACCTGGTTTCTGGGTCCCACCTGTCAGTTGGTAGAGCAAAGAAATCAGTTAAACAAAACTTTACGCAGGCGCGACACGAGTCCAACCCTTGCGCGCGAACCGCCCTGGCTGTGTATGTGAGTGCATGCATGTGTCCTCCCTCGGTCTTCCACCAAAGAGTGTACATCGGCTACAAAACAAAGAGTGTGGTACATAATGTAAATCTACACTTCGAATGCATTTAGCCTTTAATCTAAATCGATATTGATTGACTAATGCACCAACTCGTGATGTAGGTATAGGCTACATGTCTATCCTTAATTACAGCATGCAACGGCCTTCATTTAATCTTCTTATCTCAATGGTCGCATGCACACATAAGTCTGCTACTTTTTGGCGTTAATTATGCCCTGGTCAATGTGTAAATCTCTAAATGTACAGTCTTTCACGAACGTAGGGAGTAGGTTGAGCACTTGAGCATTAGTTGTGTGTGTTACGTCGTGTGCTGTGTGCCGCATGGGTTCGTGAGTGTTGCGTGCGTCCATGTGTACGTGTGAGTGTTGCATGTTGCATGCATGGGGCTTACTCCCTGCCATTGACATGTTCATATTTCAAGATTCCTCTGTTCCCTCCATATGGTGATACTCCCTCTGTTCCCAAATAGTACGGAGTAAAAGCCTCCCTCTGTTCCCAAATATGAAGTATTTGTCTTTCTACAGATTTCAACAAGTGACTAGGTACGGAGCAAAATGAGTGAAGTGAGCGTAGAGGCATAGCGATACTGTAGAAAGGAAGTCCTCGCGGTCCATTATTTCCCATCTCGGTCAGAGAGAACTATTCAACTAGTCTTCGCAGTGAAGTGACAATACACGCTGCAGCAGATGGGACACGTAATTAATAAGCTGAACCAGCATGTTGTTGTTACTAAATCATCCTTACCCAGTACTGCCATCATGTTTGCCAGTAGAGCACGCTTCCGCAAATACGCCTACGCACCTCTGTCCTCCATTAACTGACATATGGCCCTCTTGTGGTAGACCCACATGTCATCGGTGTAACTATTTACACTCCGAAGGACGGTATATCCTGGTAGTAGTACTATTAGAATTGACATTTAATGCACTTTCTTCCCCGTCTTCCACTCTTCTTCCTCCTCTCTTCCCCATCGTCGGCCGCACACCATTTACCCCCACTCACTGCTCGCCCGCCCGCGCCATCTTCCTTGGTAGCTCGCGCGTACCATATCCCCCCGCTCACCGCTCGGCCACACGAGGAGAAGCTTCTTTGCTTGCTCGCCCGAATCCACTTCCCCACTGGCTCGCAGGCATCAAAAACCCCAATGGCAGAACCGACTGACACACAGAGCCGCAATTGGAATTCCCTCCCCGATGTTCTCTTAGAGCAGATCTGTAGTCGTATGGACCTACTCAGCACCGTCCGTCTAGCCGCATGCTCGGTGTCTTTGTACCATCTACTCGTCTGCAACCGGCCGACTCTTTTCATGACACCCTGCTTGCTGATGCCCGATCCTCACAGGTGGCCCAGGCACCGACTTGACGATCCTACGGAGTTTGCCGTGGTGCCCCTCGACATGCTACCACTACCCGTCCACCTGTCCTTCATGCGCGACCACTACTGGGCGGGCATGAAGGCCAACTAGATCGTCCTCATCCACCACATCGGTAGTCCGTGGCGTCTTGTGGATATCTACTCCCAGCGAGAGATCACCCTTCCATTGTTGGATACCACTGACATTGAGCCTTGCAGCCCGCCGAACACTCCTGCCTACTACGCATGAGACCCGTCAAGCTTTTGGCTCGACCTCTGTTTGCAGAAAGTTGTAATCTGCGAAGTGCCCACACCATCACAAGACTACATGGATTACAAGCTCATTGCCTTGTTCAACATGGGATTAGTCTATCTGGAATCCGGTCGCCATACATGGTTATGGCTCATCATCAATCCTGTTGAGGCAACATTTCTGTCTGATGCTATAGTGCATGATGGCATCGTTTACGCGGTCGACGCACAGATTGGCTGCCTATACTGGTGGAATCTATCGTCGTGTAATTGTTCTATATCATCTCATCTTTACCTTATGAATACAACTGCCTGTTCATTTGTTACAAATTTAGAATGCATAGCATGTCTATAACCACATCATTGCTATGTGTTCCTCTCATTTCCTAGATTTTTATGACCACACATGTTATTGTTAAAGTTGATATGAGAACAATTGGCATCTAATGATTGTTAGAATACATATTATGAGCATAACATCATGATTGCTATATGTTACTCTCATTTACAAGATTTTTATAACAACGCATGTTATTGCTTAGAGTTGATATGAGAACAGTAGTAGTAAGTGCTATGGTAGAATATGAGTAGGAGCCGTCATAGCTGTTTTCCGCTCATTGTTACATGATGTTTGAACCATGACATGTTGCTAGAATATGAAAGCCATTGGCTTATTTTTTTTAACTTGGGGTATGATTATGACCACGGCATTACAATTCTCTGTCTATGATATGTGTCACTATTATAATAATCTTAATTCCACACATAATCTGAACATGATTGTTTATTTTTGTCCTTTTGGTCTCCAATTTGAATTGTTGCAGCAGACGCAAATGCGCTGGCCTTCATGATTCCAGGACCACGAATCATACCAGCCAATGGGTGGTGGTTTATCGCTCGTTCAGCTAGCGACGGTCATTTGATGCTCATTCGCACGTACCAAATTAACCAAACCATTACATCAAACCACATGCAGTACAATGCGTGGGGCGTTTGTGACATTGGTGGCTATGGCTGCTTCGTGTTCGAGAAAGATCCCAGCTCCGTTGGGCCAGGCGTATTCAACTGGAGGCGGGTTTACAGCCCCGACAACCACTCCTTGTTCCTCGGGCTCAATTATCCGATCATCCAAGGGGGCTGTGTTTACACATCATACCATGGGTTTCATGAATCATCATATCCAGAGATTCGTCGACACAGCTTGTTGCCAGGTAATCTTCAGTGTGTGAAAGGCATCAAGCTTCCATGCGATGGATGGCTTTTGCAAACCCGACATGCGGCGATGTGGTTCATGCCAACAGCAAATATGCACAACTTGATTTGTGCTGATACCTAGACTGAGCCAAGTATTCTGCTGCTGTAACATGACCCTCTTTTGTTGGATATTATGTATTGTTGTTAGTTTGAAGCACTCCTCTGGTTTAAAGGATAGATACCTTCCTGGGATCAAGTGCATCCTAACTCACCTGCGTAGGATGTACTGATAATGATGATGGAGATGCTG
>NC_041389.1:665537312-665604390 GCF_002162155.2 Triticum dicoccoides | reverse complement strand
TATATATATTAGTTAGGCTTCAAGTGCGTACTTGTTAGTTAAACCTATGTATAAATTGTGACACTAAATACGACTAGTAAGTAGTACAGTAGCAGTACTAGTATACGTCGGTCAAATTATTCATCATGTCCACACATTGAATTAACGTGACAACACGCTGCGCGTGAGATGACACAAGAATCCCGGCGGTGTGTTTGGGTATTCTAGACTTCGGATTTGGAGTACCACTTATCTGTCGAAATCTTTCATCATTCACTTAAAACATTCAATTGATCATACATTGAGTACCATATAACTAGAATTACCGATGCAAGTCGAAGAAGGATTGGTCGATGCTACCGGCTGGTGTCAAGTTCGATCCCACAGATCAGGAGCTGATCGAGCACCTTGAGGCCATAGTGAGTGCTGACAACGCGAGATTTCAGTCTCTCATCGATTTGTTCATATCAACCATCAACAGCGAGCACAACATATGCTACACCCAGCGTGAGAAACTTCCAGGTAAGACACCGATCGGCCGTCTACTTGCACAAACATATTCCTTTGTTTATAGCTCTATTTTTATTTTTAGACACAGACCTGGTGAAGCAATTACAATTTGAAAGTTAATTAAAAGTGAAACAAGTGACTGCAACATGCCAAAGATGTTATGAAAATGCCAACTACGTACACTAAAACATGTATTCCACAATACTGCAGGTATCACACTGAGTGGCCTAAGGAAGCAATTCTTCCAGCGCAATTCCAGGGCATTCAAAAGGGGCACGTGGACGCATTGCAAGATACAGTCGGAGTGCGGCATGCACGCGATGTGGCACAAGACCGGCAATACCTTGTCGGTGATGGTCAACGGCCGGCAGACGGGCAGCAAAAAAGGTTCTTGTGCTGCACACCAACAAGAACTTCGACCAGCAGAGGACCAACTGGGTGATGCACCAGTACCACCTCAGGGACCTGGATCAAGAGAAGGAGCGGGAACTGGTCCTCTGCAAGATTTTCTACCAGACGAACACTAGGGCCAGGAGTAAAAAGATTATAAGTTAGTTAGGTATTGGTAGTTGTACTACCTTGTCGTCCGCAAGTTGGTATTGTTGTTAAGGATCTTTTGGTATGAACTTGCATTTGCTTCCAACCATGATGCCGAGGGTCGGCGTGGATATAAAGCCAAATCATTTGTTTCGAAACGAATTTTCAGGCACCTGATTTTTATTTGATGGGTAGCATAAACACCCGCCGTTCGAATTCCCAGTTCTCCAATTTTTTTCGAAACAAGTGCATGCACTTATTATCACGATAAAAAAACAATATCCATGCTGCATCCCAGTTATCAGTTAGTACTTGCAGAATTCTCTCGTTTATTGAGCATGTATATTGTTTTTTCAGGTCGAGCAAGTTTTAACTGGGCTGCAGACTGCCCAGGGTTGGTTTTGTTTTTAACAGGCCCAGCCCATGACGACAATGGGGCACAAAGATCCAGCAGGTATCTACTAGCCTCTGGCCCGCCAGCGTTAGTTATATTTTGTCTTACCACATCCACAGGCAGTTTTTTTTACTGAATCAAACACACAGCCCAGTTCTATTTTCCTCTTGAAACGCATGTCCTACATCCGTTTTCTAATCTCTACCTATAGGTTTACTAGTTCATATACACATATCATTATATTAAAAACACATGAAATTCCCTTTTCATATTTACATCCTTATTTTTGTTGTTTTTCCCACCCAACGCTTTTTACCACTGGTTTTCCCTTAAACCAACTCAATTGTCCCACGTCTTATTTGCTCACAAAAACAAAAACAATTTTTTTTGGCAAATCAATAAGTTCTTAAAAAATGTTTATCATTTCGGGATTACAACAGTTCGGACTCCACTAGCTACATGCATGTTGGGATGCAAATCTTTCAAGACGAGGAGAGCTTTCATTCGGCTGGCCGAGAAAACGGCCCATCAGTAATGAGAACTAGGCTGTACATTTTTAAAACACATCAAACCAGCAATTAGTTTCAAATATCTTTTTTTCATTTTGAGATTTTAAATTACACTAATTTTTATGCGTGGAGAATTTGTTGGATTTTATATTGATACACATTTATTTTTAAAATCAGTTTGAATGTGAGTCGAAATTTTGGGATTAAAAACAGTTCGGACCGCACCGAAATATGCAAAATTTCGTATAATTTTTTAACCATGGCCACAGTATGGGCTGTAATGCTAACAAAAAGAATAGGGGCTACAAAAAAACCTTAAGAATTAGCAAATGGGTTGTATGCTGTTTTCCACAGATTTGAGACTTTCCTAAAAAAAAAGGTTGACGCACAAGCAGTGACTATTGGATTGCCATCCAACGGCCATTGTGCTTCTTCAGTCTCTACTCTTCCTGCTCCAGCCGCTCAAACAAGTGCCGGCGGGACTACCTGCTCCCTCCTCCCCGCGGCCGGCTCTGCTGCCACGCAGGCCTCACCGCCCCACCGTACTCCCATCGCTGGCCTAGCCATCCCTCTACTCACCCACACCTGCTGTTATTCTCCGGCGACGGTAGATGAACCAGTAAACCCTCGTACAGTCGTACTCCCCTCCACGTGGGAAACAACTTCCGAGTCTTCCCTGCCTCTGTGTCGTTCCTTTCCTAGGCCTCGCCGTCGTCCACCACCCTGGTGCTCTCGGCGCGGCTTGGTCAACATGGTCAACGACCGACATGCATCTCAAGTGGACTATACGTGAAGAGGCCGACAGCTGGGTCCACGACCGCACGCAAGGAAATGCCTCCTTATTATGCACAAAATAGTGATTCCTCCATCTGACATTAGGGACCAACCGAAAGGGCCTATGTATTTCGCGAAAAAAGGTTACCGCCGCTGACAGCTCGGACCCACCAGCTATATCTTCGCACGCAAGGAAGTGCCTCCTTATTACGCACAAAAAAAATGAATACTCCGCCTGTTAGCTGGGACGCAGTATAGTGGCAGGCTGACTTGTGGGCCTACTAAGTTGATGGGGACGGAGGGCTTTGTCAACTTTGTCAATAATATGCACGATTCTAGCTCCAGTGACCGTACGATGTCCATCCAACGGCCGTAGTCCTTCTTCAACCTCTAGTCTTCTTGCTCCAGCCGCCCAAACCAGCGCCGGATATGCCTCGTGCTCCTGCCTCCCATGGCCGGATGCGATGCGGCGGAGGCCTCACCGCCCCTACTACTCCCACCGCTAGCCAGGCCATCCTTCTACTCACCCACACCCCCTGTTATTCTGCGGCGACGACAGCCTCACCCTCGTAATCCTCTTCACGTGGGCATCCACTGCTGCGTCTTCCCCAGCTCTGCGTCGTCCCCTTCCTAGGCCTCGTCGTCGTCCACTGTCGTGGTGCTCTCGGCACGGCATGGTCAATGTGGTCAACAACTGACTTCCATCGGAAGAGTACTGTGCATGGAGAGGCTGACAGCTGGGTCCACGGCGGCCGCAAGGAAGTGCCTCCTTATTACGCGTAAAATAATTATTCCTCCACCTGACAGCAGGGACCCACCGGACGGGCCACCAGTATTTCACGAAAAAACGTTTCCCCCTGACTACTGGGACCCACCAGCTACATCTTCGCAAACAAGGAAGTGCGTATGGGCAAAAAAAAACCAAAATGATTCGCCCCCCTGACTGCTGGGACCCACCAGCTACATCTTCGCAGGCAAGGAACTGCCTGACAGTCGGGACCCACCTGGTCGAAGCGTACGTAGCGTTGTCATTCTGGTCGCGAAAGTGTATGCACATACTGGTCGATGTAGAGGCACGCATGTGTCATAGTAGAGGCGCGCACATGTCGATGTAGAGGCACGCACGTAGCATGTACACGTACGTACAACGGTGTGGGTGCAAGAAAGAAAATACGGCCATGTACATACATATGGGCAGGGTCTCGAACGCCTACTCGCGCATACGTACATGGCTGGGTCGGAACGGAGAAACTGCGTCGTCATCGTGTTCATGGGGAGCCAACGGAATGCATCGTGTTCATGGGGAGGCAACAGAACGCGTGGGAGCCAACCGGCTTGGACGGAACAGGCGATGGAAATGAGGCCTGGCATACCGCACAACGGAGGAAACGGACCTCCTACGTTCGGAACGGGGTCCTGTTGATCAGGAGGGGTGTGGCGTACCGCAAAATGGAGGAAACGGACCTCCTACGGTTGAAACGGGGGTCCGTTGATCGGGAGGGGTGTGGCGTACCGCAAAACGGAGGAAACGGACCTCCTACGGTCGAAACAGGGGTCCTGTTGATCGGGAGGGGTGTGGCGTACCGCAAAACGGAGGAAACAGACCTCCTACGGTCGAAACGGGGGTCATGTTGATCGGGAGGGGTGTGGCGTACCGCAAAACGGAGGAAACGGACCTCCTATGGTCGAAATGCGGGTCTTGTTCATCGGGAGGGTTGTGGCATACCGCAAAACAGGACTCCACGGGATACTGTTCATCTCCATCATCGACCTCCTCCAGCCTGCACGGGCTACCGTCGACCTCCTCCAGCCTCCACGGGCTCCTGTTCATCCAGCCTCCACCGCGTGCTACTCCACCGGCTACTGTTCAACCACCCCTCCACCGTCTACTGTTCATCCAGCCCTCCACCATCTACTGTTCATCCAGCCCTCCACACCACGAGGTCCTGTTCAACCACCCCTCCACGGCCACCCCTCCACCGTCCACTGTTCATCCAGCCCTCCACACCACGGGGTCCTGTTCATCCAGAGGCAACGCCACTGCTCACTATTCATCCACCCCCCCACAAGGCTCACTGTTCATCCAATCGATCGGCTTTAGTTAGCAGCAGTAGCGAAGGAATCGCTCCATCGGGTTCAGTTAACAACCATCGATCGATCACTCGGGTTCAGTAACGCGTAGCCTGCAGTGCAATCGCTCGGGTTCAGTTAGAGCCCAACGCCTCGCTTGGGTTCAGTTAGAGCCAACGCCTCGCTCGGGTTCAGTTAGAGCCAACGCCTTGCACACACGCGCGTACGTGTATGAGAGAAACGTGCATCGCTCGACCCCCAACCTCCCAACGTAACCGGCAACTCCCCGAAATTTTCCTCCCCCTCGCTTCTACCACGGTTTTCTCCGTCATGGAAGGCCCAAAGAATGTCATGTAGCTGCGTCTCCGGCCCGCCCAGGATGAAAAGCCCATTTTCTGTCATGATTTTTTGTCATAGAAGTAGGAGCCCACCGCATCTATGATGATACCGGGTTTTGTCACAATTATCATCATAGAAGTGTCATACATATGACAGAAAAAAATTTCATTCGGCCCAAAATGTCACGGATGTGTCTTCTTTTTGTAGTGCAAGTTCACTAAATGGGTTAAAGCGGAGCCCGTAAGCAAGTGTGACGCAGCCACGGCGGTTCAATTTATCAAAAAGATCATCTTCCGCTTTGGCTTTCCACACAGCATCATCACGGATAATGGCAGAAACCTTTCTAAAGGTGAGATGGAGGACTTCTGTCAGAGAGAGCACATCCGGCTTGATATAGCATCTGTGGCTCAGCCCTAGTCTAATGGTCAAGCTGAGAGAGCTAATCAAGAAATCTTGAAGGGTATCAAGCCCCGGCTTATGGTTCCTTTGAAGCAGACACCGGGTTGTTGGGTGGAAGAATTACCTTCTGCATTATGGAGCATCAACACCACCCCTAATAGATCAACGGGTTATACACCTTTCTTCATGGTTTACGGGGCAGAGGCGGTCCTCCCAAGTGATATTCATCATGATTCGCCCCGGGTTGTCAATTATGTTGAAGCAGACAACGAGCAAGCACGCCAGGAAGCATTGGACCTCTTAGATGAAAAACGGGACATGGCTTTGGCTCGTTCGGCGGTTTATCAGCAAGACCTGCGGTGTTATCACAGCCGCCGAGTTAAGACGAGAACCTTTCAAGAAGGCGACTTGGTGCTTCGGCTCATCCAGGATCATACCGATATGCACAAGTTATCCCCATCTTGGGAAGGGCCCTTTGTGGTCAGCAAGAATCTGCACAACGGATCATACTACCTCATTGATGTTCGAGAGCACACAGACTCACGCAAATCTGAGGAGGAGACCTGGCGGCCCTGGAACATAGCTCTCCTTCGGCCTTATTACATCCGAGCCATAGGCTTCTCTTATGTACATATTTTGACAATGTATATATTATGATCAATATAATAAACCGACATCCTTGCTATAAGCAGGGCCTCTGCTGTTTTCTTAAAATATCTTTTGGTTACATGGGGGCTTCAGCTGACAAAGCGGAGTTCTTCCTGTTAAACCGGCTATCATGCCACAATACAGCTTGGGAGCTTCACACCCAAGGGGCCAAAGAGAGTCTAGATGCTATGCACAACTCAAACATAGACACCCATTGAGCACAGCTCACAAAATTACTTGGGGGCTCTTTGTGCACTGCAACAAAGAGTTTGAAAGGACCCTTGTAATATGCTATCAAGCATGGCTTGGAAGCCTGGTGTATTCACCTAAAACCCCGGGTTAACCTGCCTTCATCAAGTAAGCCACTCCTATCCAGGTAATCCTGGCACGACCCGCCGAACGTTTGACAAGTCAATCTTATCCAGGCCCTGAACTTGTCAAATTTAAAACGATGATTGGTTAGTTGGAGGTCCACCTTAAAAGGCTTTGTAAAATGGTTTAACTCAGCGGCCTGGCAGCCCATGAAAAGCCTCAAATTTGGGCCTAGCAGCCCTTGAAAAGCCTTGACTACATGGTTTTTATTTGCTTTTGCCAAGTTTTTACCCTTTGATAAATTTTATGTTGAACCGATGTCTATTGACCCGGCATGGATTTCAGTCATCCTAATAACCCGGTGTTTGTTAACCGGCTTGGCTTTCAGATACAAGTTGTCAGACCATATTTATTATCAAACCGGTGTTTAATAACCTGGTCTGGCTTTGACTACATGTCGCCAGCATGATCATTCGGGGTTTATCACAACCCAGTATGGCTTATCATATACACCAGCACTGCATGGTGGGAGTTATCAATACTCAAGATTTGGGTTTTTCCCTTACTACAGTCAAAGTTGGTAAACCAACCAAGTGATTTAAAATCACAGGTATGATCTATTTCATATTTTGATATTTATTCTGCCTTGGTAGTCAACCGGGCTTTGTATTGGGCATTATGACCCGTCCGGCGGTAAACCGCCAGGACAATTCTTTTTATGCACACATAAGGATCGCATGAAATTATCAAAGTATATAAGCAGGCACAGAAAATATCATGACGGATCAAACAAAGTCATGTATCAGTGCAGCAGATCAAAGTATTTCAACTAGCCTATTACAAGGCGCTTTGAGGCCCAAAATAATGATTGTTCTTCACACAGAACAGTTTGTGAAAATCAAGCCCATTGTCGGATTAAGACTCGTCACTAGGTTGACGTGACGTTGATGGATCCTCTGGCGTCGGTTCAACCTCCTCCTCTCCACCTAGTGGCGGGAAGTCAATGGTGGTCCAGTCAATCCGGGTTAAAGCCTGGAAGACAGCTTCTTCGCTTATAAGATTGGACGGTTCAACGTCAGGGGCATAGGTGTGCTTACGGATTGGCGGGATGAGATTCTGCACTTCTTTCACAGCGGCATCAACCCGTCTGTTATCTGCATCATAGAAGGACCGATGAGTGGACAAGTTCGCCTCTTCATCCAATTGGCTTGCCAGTGGGCGCATCTCCTTTGTCAGAGCTTTAAGGGCTTCATTATTGAATGCTGACTCGTCTGCCTGTTCACCAGGATAAACCGTTTGCGATATCAACCGGATCAAGGTCAGCTATCCAAGCTTTGGCATGAGTAAGCACTGATAGCGCGCCAGCCCTAGCAGCAGATCGCTTTACCTCCTCTATGTGAGCTGGTGTCATCGATAGTCTGGCCAAAGTATCCTTGATCAAAAATGGTGTCGGTTTGTTGTACGAGGCCGCACAGATGACTCATTGTGCACCAGTATACAGTTGCTCTATCAACGTATATACTGCCTTCAGCTTCATCCGCATATCCGAGCCCAGATGAGCAACACAGTTGCCTGTGACGGTTTAAGAATTTCCTGTTAAACCGGCAATTTCAAAGATGGATATACACGCTCTTTACACAAGGTACTTAACAAATATCGCAGAAGTCATAGCATTTACTTGATGCTTTAACCCAGTTAGCTCTTCTGCCACCGGTTTAAGAGCTGCCTCGGCGTCTTCAGCCCGCTTCAACAAAGCAGCCTTTTCAGTTTCCCAGCTGGCACGTTCATTCTTGAAGCCATCCTTCAGTTGTTCCATGGCTGTCAAAGCGCCCTTTAGTTCATCTTTGGCTTTAGAGGTCTCTGCTTGCTGGGACTTAATATTCTCTTGAAGATCGGCGATTTGGGAACCTTTGTTGTTTATATCAGCTTGCAAAAGTCAGATGATGAAGATGTTAATATTTTTCTCAAAGTCCCAAGCATATAACCAGTTATACACTTGGCACTTGGGGGCTAATGCGGATTTCTTCTTTCCTGCTGCTTATTTGAAAGTCCCAAGGCTCAATACAAGTATTAATCTTGGCACTTGGGGGCTAATGTGTATTTGATCAGAAAATCAAAGGCCAACGAATTGAAGAAAGGACAGTTTGGAACATGAAGTCCCGGTTCATCTTGATAACATAAACCGGCCCTTGGGGGATACTCAGTTGAAGTGGTCTTGATCTCAAAGACCCGGTTTATCTTCAAGAGATAAACCGGCCCTTGGGGGCTACAATGGAATTGGTATACAGATCAAGAAAGTTTACAGTGTTTTGAAGATTTCCTCATAGCGCCCCTTCATCATGTTCACCAAACCGGCCTCATAATCCCGGCTTGTGTATAGGCGGTTTAAGAATCCGGAATGGAGCTCTTGGGCAGTAAGGTTAACAAAGCTGGATAAGTCTGTTTTTCCTTTCCCCTTGCCCATAGCAGCGAATTCTTCCTTGGCAGTATGCTTTGATAAGGCAACTGGGTTGCCAGGGACGGTGTGACCAGTACCAGTGACAATAACATCATCATGGCCACCTTTTGACGGGCTTGGCGGATTGACAGTATCCCTGGCTGGGCTCGGTAGATCTTTGTCCTTGGTTGGGCTGGGCGGATCAGCTTGAGGACTAGCTGGGTTAACTTCCGGCGGATCAGCATAAGTATCCTGATCTTGGGGTATAAGATCGTCCACAGCAGTGTCAGTCTTTCCACCAGCATCTTCTGGGATCCTCTCCGGTTCAACATCCTCTGCAGAAGCATCTGTTCTTGACTTCTTGCTGAGCCGGCCTTTGGCACTGCAAAATAACAAACAAAGATTAGTATGATATACCAGGCGCAAGAAGGATAAGCTAAAAATTCAGTATACTTACCCAGGGACGGTTTTGAGGGGAGGCATTTGGGTGGTTGATGAATCGCCAGATGAAGAATTGGAAGTCACCTGGTAATTCGAATGAGACGGATTAAGTGGATATCGGAAGCAACCCGCCAAAGGATAAGATTTATCGGAAGAACAAGAAACCTCTGGACGGCGCTTTCGGGTTGGTGTATCCGGTAAACCGGAGGAAGTGACCTGTTGGCCGCTATGCCGGGTTGTGCGACGACCTTCGTGTTGTTGTGTCTTCAAAGAAAATGGTGGATCCAAATGAGCAAGAGGGTGTGACTGTTTTACTTTCCGAACTGCACGACGAAGTTTTTGAACCGGCACATGTTCTGAATCGGAGGAAAGGGAGATTACCTCTACGTGGTCAGCACGGCTGGCTTCCGCATCATCCTGGGAATAGTCATTGTCAATAAGGTGTATGAAAAATGAACCAAGGGAGTCAAGTTCTACCTCTTATTCCAACTCATCAACGTCTTCTGGCGGATCAGAGGACTCGGCAGTTTTCTTCTTGGTAGGCCTCTTTGTGACCTTGCTCTTGGCACGAAGAGCCCTCGCCGGTTTTTCCTCAGCCTTGGCCGGTTTGTCTTGAGTTTTTCTCTTCCAAAATGGGTCTCTAGCCTATACAGATAAACAAAAGGTTGTCAGGAAAAAGCTAAGGAGTAGACGGACTAAAAAAACAGAAGGATAAATTCTTACACCTGGCGGTTTGTTGGAGGCGTAAAAGGGGGCCAGTCCGGTCTTGCAACATTCCGAGATCGGTTCATCCAGCATTTTCTTTACAGACTCAGTGACTTCCTCTTTAGTCATTGGTATGTCAGAGTGCCGTTGAGGATCGTTGACATTTCCGATATGTTCATGCATTAAGCTGGTGCAACGGCTTAAGGGTAAGATACTCCAGGAGACCCAGCAACGGACAAGATCAATGTCAGTCAAACCGTTTGCGAGAAGAGCTCGGAGCTTAGCAAACTGTGGTGCATAAGTTTGTCGTTCCTTGGCAGTAAGCCGTTGAGATAGCTCATGTCCATTGCCGAGTCGGTGAGGGCAGTAACCCGGCAAAGGATTTTCATCATCAGGAGCAGTATTCCGGCAATAGAACCATGTTTGATTCTAGTCATTTGGGTGGCTGTGATGTTTGGCGTGAGGAAAATCTACTTCTTTCCTCTTTTGAATCGACACCCTGCAAAGCTCGGTATTGGGGCCACCAGTAAATTCTTTGCGGCGGTTTAAATGGAAGAGATCTCTGAAGAGGTCAACGAACGGTTCTTCTTGTAAATAAACTTCACAGAACACTTGGAAGTTGCAAATATTGGACACAGAGTTTGGCCCAATATCTTGAGGGTGGAGCTGGAAACTAGCAAGTACATCCCGGAAAAACTTTGATCCAGGGGGACTAAAACCTCGGTCCAGATGCTGCATGAACACAACCACTTCTCCATCTTGAGGTTCACAAGGACATTCTGGACCAGGGACTCGCCAATGAATGACATCTTTCTTGGCTAAAGCGCCAGTCAGAACATACCCAGTAAATTGTTCTTCTTTAATCTGGGAAGGAACCCAAGTGCAAGAAGAAAATTGTTTGGCCATTCTTTGCTGACAAACTGTAAAGGAAGTTCACATGACAGTTTACGGTTAAAGATTGACATACTTAAACCGGTATCAAACCGGGAGATTTCATCGAAGACTATACATGTTAAACCGGAAATTTAGGTTCATGTAATATTGGCGGTTTAAGTGAGGGCTAATGGTACCTAGCGGACTATCACATTCTGAAGGTTAAACCGGCTACAACAGAGGAAGCAGATCTGAAATCTACTAACTGGTTGCAGAAACAGGTTTCACAAGATGGTAAAATAATTTTGGATCTACCGTGGTTCACTAAAGAAAATTCTCTGAAGCCCTAGCAATGGGGACAGCGGAATAGCAAGGAGCCAGATGAGAGTTGTTCATGATCTTAAAATATACTATGCGGAGGCGAAATAAACTAAAAACTTCGGCCGCAGAAGGAACAGGTCAAGTTTGATCTAGATTCAATAAGGTAGCAAGGGCAAAGTAAAGAGCACGGACGAGCACTAACGAACACGGCCGAGTACTGAAACCTTAATGCAGATCCAGGGTTGAGGGAGAAGAAAGCTTACTGGATTTACAGGAGTGGCGGAGGAGAACCACGGATCTGTGGTGCATTCAGGTCGATGCAGCGGCCATGGATGAGGCAGAACTTCAAAGTCGACGGCGGCGGCGGAGCTGTCGAGCTTGAGCGGTGAGAGGAAGAAGAAGAAGCACGGAAGGGGCAAATATAAGGACCCCGGAGCCTATTTATAAGGCAAATGGATAAAGCAGGCGAGCGCGAGAATCGAGGAGCTGAAGCGGTAAAATGGGGCGCAGCTGTCGCCTCGATTTTTGGAAAGATAATTAATGAAGGGAATCTTTTTATACAAAGATGATGTCATGACGATTTACTGCAATTTCAGAAGATGACATCATGGCGGTTTACCAAAGTTTGCAGGGAGAAGACATCATGGCGGTTTACGAGAACCATAAGAAGATGTTCACAGAATTTTTCTAAGTATTGAAGATTGACATGAACTAGTTCAAATCAACCTGGGGCCTAATGTTGGGGATATGACTACTGAGTGTAAACCGCCCAGGAGGGGCCGGTTCACGCTCAACTATACTGAAGCCCATGAAGACAAAGAAGATGGCACTTTACTTATAAATCTTAGAGGCCCAGAGCCCAAAGGCGGATTAGGGCCCATAGTTGTAAACCGCCATAGTTGTATAACTTGTATTGTAAGTTAGGAAGGGAGAGACCGAGCGGGACACTTGTATGAGCCGGCATCGGGACTCTGTAAACTGGCCGGGCGTCAACCTGTGTATAAATAGGGATGACCCGACGGCAGTTCAGGGACAAGAAACAACAACTCGAGAGCCTGGCATAGCATGTTTTGCTCCCTGGCAATCGAAACCCTAGTAATTCGATCACAACTGGACGTAGGCTTTTATCTTCATCATAAGGGGCCAAACTAGTATAAAACTCTCGTGTCCTTTGTCTGGTTTAACCTCTCTAAGCTAACCCGTCACGATGGATCCACGACTAAGTCCTTTCACGAGGACATCTAACGTGATAATTCCACGACAAGCATGGTAATTTTCTTTGGTTATAAATTTGGTCCTAATATGATAGGCATCCAAGTGGGACATAATAAAAACTTTCATATAAAGTGCGTTGAACACTATGAGAAGTTTGATTCTTTATGATAGTTTTGAGATATGAAGATGGTGATATTAGAGTCATGCTAGTGGAGTAATTGTGAATTCGAGAAATACTTGTATTGAGGTTTGTGAGTCCCGTAGCATGCACGTATGGTGAACCGTTGTGTAGCGAAGTTGGAGCATGAAGTATTTATTGATTGTCTTCCTTATGAGTGGCGGTCGGGGACGAGCGATGGTATTTTTCTACCAATCTATCCCCCTAGGAGCATGCACGTAGTACTTCGTTCAATGACTAATAGATTTTTGCAATAAGCATGTGAGTTCTTTTTTACTAATGTTGAGTCCATGGATTATACGCACTCTGACCCTTCCACAATTGCTAGCCTCTCTTGTGCCGCGCAACTTTCGCCTATACCATACACCAACCATATACCTTCCTCAAAACAGCCACCATACATACCTATTATGGCATTTCCATAGCCATTCCGAGATATATTGCCATGCAACTTTCGACCATTCCGTTTATTATGACACGATTCACCATTGTCATATTGCTTTGCATGATCATGTAGTTGACATCGTATTGGTGGCAAAGCCACCTTTCATAATTTGTTCATACATGTCACTCTTGATTTATTGCACATCCTGGTACACCGCGGGAGGCATTCACATAGAGTCATATTTTCTTCTAAGCATTGAGTTGTAATTTTCGAGTTGTAAGTAAATAGAAGTGTGATGATCATCATTATTAGAGCATTGTCCCATGTGAGGAAATAAAAAAACAAAAGAAAAAATAGGCCAAAGAAGCCAAGAAAAAAAATAAAAAAAGAGAAAAAAGTAAAAAAATAGAGAAAAAGAGAGAAGGGGCAATGTTACTATCCTTTTTCCACATTTGTTCTTCAAAGTAGCACCATGATCTTCATGATAGAGAGTCTCCTATTTTGTCACTTTCATATACTAGCGGGAATTTTTCATTATATAACTTGGATTGTATATTCCAACATTGGGCTTCCTCAAATGCCCTAGGTCTTCATGAGCAAGCAAGTTGGATGCACACCCACTTAGTTTCTTTTTGAAGCTTTCATACGCTTATAGCTCTAGTGCATCCGTTGCATGGCAATCCCTACTCACTCACATTGATATCTATTGATGGGCATCTTCATAGCCCGTTGATACGTCTAGTTGATGTGAGACTATCTCCCTCTTTTTGTCTTCTCCACAACCACCATATTCTCTTCCACCATAGTGATATGTCCATGGCTCACACTCATGTGTTGCGCGAAAGTTGAAAAGGTTTGAGAACATCAAAGTATGAAACAATTGCTTGGCTTGTCATCGGGATTGTGCATGATTTGAGTATTTTGTGTGATGAAGATGGAGCATACCCAGACTATATGATTTTGTAGGGATAAGCTTTCTTTGGCCATGTTATTTTGAGAAGACATAATTGCCTTGTTAGTATGCTTGAAGTATTATTGTTTTTATGTCAATATTAAACATTTGTTTTGAATCTATTAGATTTGAACATTCATGCCACAATACAAAAAATTACATGGATAAATATGTTAGGTAGCATTCCACATCAAAAATTCTGTTTTTATCATGGGCCAATTCCAGTTCTGCCCCTAACTCGAACCCACTACTCAGTTTTGCCCCTAATTTTTAGGTATGCTCAGTTTTGCCCCTCCGCCGTTAGTATCACTTATAGAAATTCCCTTTTGCGTCGTTACCGTCTGGTCAAAGGACTTTGACCACCCAGAAAAAATAGCAAAAAAATCAAAAAAATCTGAAATTTTGTGGGATCGAAGATAGTAATGTCCGCAAGGCACGTGCAAATTTGTGTGCCGTTCGGACACCCTGGGAGCTCGTGGCAAAGGAAATCATAATTTTTGTACGCATGTGAACAGTAAATTTGAAAAAATAGAAAGAAAATCAAAAAATATGAAATTTTGGGGGACTGAAGATACTTAGGTGCACAAGATGTGTGCACATTTTTGTTGTGTTTGCACATCATAGGAGCTCATAGGAGCTAAACTTTGTTTTTTTCTCCGTGAGCTCCTACGATGTCCAAACACAACAAAAATGTGCACACATTTTGTGCACCTAAGTATCTTCAGACCCACAAAATCTCATATATTTTTTTATTTTGTTTCTATTTTTTCAAATTTACTGTTCACATGCGTACAAAATTTATGATTTCCATTGCCACGAGCTCCCAGGGTGTCCAAACGACACACAAATTTGCAAGCGCCTTGCGGACATGACTATCTTCGATCCCACAAAATTTCAGATTTTTTTGATTTTTTTGCTATTTTTTTCTGGGTGGTCAAAGTCCTTTGACCATACGGTAACGGCGCAAAAGGGCATTTCTATAAGTGACACTAACGGCGGAGGGGCAAAACTGAGCATACCTAAAAATTAGGGGCAAAACTGAGTAGTGGGTTCGAGTTAAGGGCATAGATGTAAATGTCCCTTTTATCATTTACCTACTCAAGAACGACTAGGAATTAAGTTTGGGGATGCTTGATACATCTCCAAAGTATCTATAAGTTTTTATTGTTCCATGCTATTATATTATCTGTTTTGGATGTTTTATATGCATTTATATGCTATTTTATATTATTTTTGGAACTAACCTATTAACCTAGAGCCCAGTGCCAGTTTCTGTTTTTGCCTGTTTTAGAGTTTCGCAGAAAAGGAATACCAAATGGAATGAAACTTTCTCGATGATATTTCTTGGACCAGAAGCAAACCAGGAGACTTGGAGATGAAGTCGGAGACTCAACGAGGCAGCCATGAGGGTGGAGGGCGCCCCCAGGGTGTAGGGCGCACCCACCTAGCTACCTTGTGGGCCCCTCGAAGCTCTCCTGACCTAGTTCCTTTGCCTATATATACTCTTAGACCCCAAAAACACCAGGGGGAGCCACGAAAACACTTTTCCACCGCTGCAACCTTCTGTACTCATGAGATCCCATATAGGGGCCTTTTCCGGCGTCCTGCCGGAGGGGGATTCGATCACGGAGGACTTCTACATCAACACCATTACTGTTCCGATGAAGCGTGAGTAGTTTACCACACACCTACGGGTCCATAGCTAGTAGCTTGATGGCTTCTTCTCCCTCTTTGATCCTCAATACAATGTTCTCCTCGATGTTCTTGGTGATCTATCCGATGATATTCTTTTGTGGTGTGTTTGCCGAGATCCGATGAATTGTGGATTTATGATCAGATTATCTATGAATATTATTTGAGTCTTCTCTGAATTCTTATATGCATGATTTGATATCTTTGCAAGTCTCTTCAAATTATCGGTTTAGTTTGGCCTACTAGATTAGTTTTTTTTTGCAATGGGAGAAGTGCTTGGCTTTGGGTTCAATCTTGAGGTGTCCTTTCCTAGTGACAGTAGGGGCAGCAAGGCACGTATTGTATTGTTGCCATCGAAGATAAAAAGATGGGGTTTTCATCATATTGCTTGAGTTAATTCCTCTACATCATGTCATCTTACCTGATGTGTTACTCTGTTCTTCATGAACTTAATACTCTAGATGCATGCAGGAGTCGGTCAATGTGTGGAGTAATAGTAGTAGATGCAGGATCGTTTCAGTCTACTTGACATGGACATGATGCCTATATTCATGATCATTGCCTTAGATATCGTCATAATTATGCGCTTTTCTATCAATTGCTCGATAGTAATTTGTTCACCCACCTTAATATTTGCTATCTTGTGAGAAGCCACTAGTGAAACCTATGCCCCCCCTGGGTCTCTTTTCCATCATATAAGTTCTATTTTCCATCATACTAGTTTCCGATCTAGTATTTTGCAACCTTTTACTTTTCGATCTATAAACCAAAAATACCAAAAATATTTAGTTTACCATTTATCTATCTCTATCAAATCTCACTTTTGCAAGTAACCGTGAAGGGATTGACAACCCCTTTATCGCGTTGGGTGCAAATTGTTGATTGTTTGTGCAGGTATTCGGTGACTTGTGCGTTGTCTCCTACTGGATTGATACCTTGGTTCTCAAACTAAGGGAAACACTTACTCTACTTTGCTGCATAACCCTTTCCTCTTCAAGGGAAAAACCAACGCAATCTCAAGAAGTAGGAGCGATATTTGAGCAACCCCAAAGTTCACCATACGGTAAGAAGTGACTATGATGCTATTCAATTCATAAAAGAAAATTTTGGGTCGATTCAATATGATCCTTCTTCTAACGTCATAATCTCAATGTAATGTTAGGACTGTTGTTTAACACTTTAAACGATATCCTAAGATCCGGAAAACGTAATCACCGATAACATTTGAGCTAGTCCCGGAGGCAAGACTAGGAATCTTTTATTTAACCATTTATCATTCCACTCGTGCATACGAGTTTTCCATTGAATTGCATATTCGAGGACCGTTACAGTTATAACATAGAATATAAACTCTATAATTATGAATATGGAAATAATACAAATATTGTTGCCTCTAGGGTATATTTCAAACCAATTTATGGCGTGATGGTGTAAACTGCATAGATGAAATTATGGCGTGTTTGGTTGCCTGCATCCATTTTGACCTCTTTTCATTTTTTGCCTAGTAGAGCCTGGCTGAGATAATACAGGGTGTAAACTATGTTTCGCACTTCATTTACCTGCATGCATTGCATCATGAGGTTGTTTGATAATGGTGTTTTGTTTTAGTTATGGATGTGAAGATGCGGAAATATAGCGTTTGGTTGCTCACAGCCTATTGTGGTCACTCATTCTCAATAGTGGTGTCTTACCACACATTACATTGACATAGATGGTGTGAAATAAACATCAACCAGTATGAAAATAACATCTTTTCACTCACTACTAAACAAATGGTTGTTTGTCCTAGCTACTAAAAAAGCCAATACAAATGAACAATCATATGGATCCAGGGGGGAGATTCATCAATGGCAATGAATGTGGAAGTTCACCATCTTATTTTTCTTCTTCCTCTTCTTGTTCTTCTTTTCAGGCTTGTGTTGCTTTTTTAGCCCACATTGCCTCAACTCACTCTGACCTCTGTGTCTTTCAAGTTTTGTTGTCATGTGGTATCACACCATGGTCGGATTCAATGTCGTCAACTGCCACATCTTTCTCCTCCAGCATGTACTCATCAAGAGCCCACTATAGGATTCAATTATAAAGAATGCAACAAGCAAGAAAAAGCTTAACTTGAGCGAAAAAATGGTGAAATGGCTGCTGATCAGGGATGTGAAATATATTCTTCAGAGTGCCAAATACCTTATCAATTGTAACTCACAGACTAGAGTGTCAACAATTCCTTGGAGGTCTTAGGGTTGTTCCTAGAAGAGAGCTCATTGAGATGATACATGATTTTCTTGAATGATGGAAGAACCCCAGGCCGGCATGCATATCCAGCATCTACTAGGAGAACTTATCATCAGGGATATTGATCCCATCAGGTCGAACCATGTTGTTAGGAAAAAATTAGCATCATGGGTGATCCTTCCCAACCTGCTAACACGTATGTGAAGTTGAGATCGAAATCAATAGCTGCGTGCACATTCTGACTTGTGTTATGCTTTGTAACTTTGTATGTCATAGCTTGTGACCTGAGAACTCTAGCGGTCTCATGAGTCAAGGGATTGGATGGACAGTGACGGTGACATGTACCTAGGGTAGGGTATTAGGCCTGACCTATGTTCCCTCCTAAGGACATCACACGAGAGGCCAAGGCCTACAGAGCTAAACAGAAGATACCGACTGAAATCCTCATGCGGTGCAATCCACTCGACAAACAATTCCACTCAGATACCCCAATTCCACTCAACAAGTATCATCTCACTCGAAAGACAGGAATCCACTCGGAGTGTAGAATACCTAGAGTCACCCCAAGATGGCAACGGTCAGGCATTCACTCCGTCATCATAAAGACCATTTAATATGGGTGTTACCAGTAACATTCAGGACTTAACTCTCATTGAACCCCTTTGTAACTAGGGGCTGCGAGGGGCAGACACACTCTATATAAGCCACCCTCCTCTGGAATAAGGGTTAGCACCCTCTATAATTATTCCACACTCCAATCGACAATCCTCCGAGGCACCGAGACGTAGGGTTGTTACCTTCTCCGTGAGTGGTCTGAACTTGTAAATCTGTGTGTACAACCTCGCCATAGCTAGGGCCTGACCCTTCTCCTACATACCCCCTACTTCTACTGTTAGACTCATTCCCACGACTGTTGGCACCCACCATGGGCCAGGCGTCTTAGCGACTTCCGGTGAGGTTGTAGTTTTCAATCTTCGTCAACATGGTTTCCGGTGGTGGATTGTCCTTGTGCCGCAAGATCTGTCTCGGAGCGCTCACTTTCATTACCAATGACTCGGCCTGGCTTAAGGAGGCCACCCTCGACTTCGAGGCACTCCCCAGCCAAGGGGCGGCGCAATTCCTCGTGAGTGCTTACGGCGTCCTCCTGCAGCAGTCGTCGATCTAGTATCGATCGGCTCTCGTGGAGTCTTCGCTCCCCACGGGTGGTCGCCGCAAGCGATCCGGCTGCTCGCCGCTCCAGCGGTGGGTGAAGCATGAGGTGGCCCATCAGTCGCCCACTCCTCAGATCGCGGCAATCGAGCCTGATGAATCTCTCTATGGGTTGTTCGACCTGTCGACTGGCCATTCGAATACTCTCTCCGAGTATGAAAGCAACGACCCCACGGCAGAATTTCTCATGGTCGACTCCTAGCATAGCCCACCAGGATTTCCCCATGGTGCGGGCGGCAGGAGCAGTCTGGTGAACGACAATGATGAGTATTATCTCGAAGCTCTCACTACGGAGTTCCAGCGCAGGCAAGATCAAGCTTTGGAATCTCTCCCGACCCCCATCGTCGGGGAGACCCCCGAGGCTCGGGCCTTGGAGGCTGCGCGCGTATCAACTCTGGCTGAGCGTGCGTGCCTGGAGAATCTTCAACAAGCACTCGACGACCGTGCCCGCAGACATATTCCAAATTCCAGTTTTTGACTGGACCTAAGGATGATTGTCAGGTATTCCATACTCCACTCCAGAACATTGCAGTAGTTGCATGTATTGCAGAATCGATCCAGACGTCCCGTTCCGAGGCTGGTAGAGGCTTACAGCAGACCCATGCACTATTTAGAGCAGACGTGGAACAAAACTCAGCTGTTTCTCCGTCGCGGAATAGGATTCAGAGCTGGTCAGTTTTGGCAGATACAGTTCAGTCGGCTCAAAGCCCAAGATCACCCTTGCGGCTTGAAGATCGTGGTTATCGCCAGGACTAGTACCTGGGAAGATGCCACGGGCAGTTTGACCCTCGATACCTCCATGACGACCGCCATCGAGAGCCTACACCCCCTCCGAGGGGTGGATCATATGCGCCCCGCCTGTATGATGATAGGCGCCCATACAGAGACGAGCGGAGGCGCCTAGTCGACCCCAAGAGCCTGGTTTTGATGTAAGCTCAGTGTCTATGCAGGGCCTGGTTGAGAGAGGTAGGGCTAACCGAGATAGTTTGTACAGAGATCGGCCTAGTAGGAAAAGAGCGTTCGTTTCTGGCCCCGAGTGTTTCAGCAGAGCCATCCGTGCTGCTGAGATTCCTCCCAACTTCATGTTGGTTGCAGGAGTTACCAAGTTTACTCGTGAGTCAAAGCCAGACATATGGTTAGAGGATTACCGAGTGGCAGTGCAGATCGGCGGGTGGTACGTCTCCGTCGTATCTATAAATCTTGATTATTCCATGCCAATATTATTCAACTTTCATATACTTTTGGCAACTTTTTCTACTATTTTTGGGACTAACATATTGATCCAGTGCCCAATGTCAGTTCCTGTCTATAGCATGTTTTTTGTTTCGTAGAAAACCCATATCAAAACGGAGTCCAAACGGAATAAAAACGAACAGAGATTTTTTTGGAATATTTATGAATTTTGGGAAGAAGAATCAATGCGAGACGGTGCCTGAGGAGGGCATGAGGCAGGGGGGCGCCCCCCAGGGGGTCAGACGCGCCCTGGGCCATCGTGGCCACCCAGTAAGGCGGTTGGTGCACTTCTTTCACCGCAAGAAAGCCAATATCTGGATAGAAATCGTGTCCAAAGGACAACCCAATCGGAGTTATGGATCTCCGGGAATATAAAAAACGGTGAAAGGACAAAATCAGGAACGCAGAAATAGAGAGAGACAGATCCATCTTGGAGGGGCTCTTGCCCCTCCCATGCCATGGAGACCATGGACGAGATGGGAAACCCTTCTCCCATCTAGGGAGAAGGTCAAGGAAGAAGAATAAGGGGGGCTCTCTCCCCCTCTCTCCCGGTGGTGCCGGAACGCCGTCGGGGCCATCATCATCACTGCGATCTACACCAACACCTCCGTCATCTTCCCCAACATCGTCATCACCTTCCCCCATCTATATTCAGTGGTTCACTCTCCCTCAACCCGCTGTACCCTCTACTTGAACATGGTGCTTTATGCTTCATATTATTATCCAATGATGTGTTGCCATCGTATGATGTCTGAGTAGATTTTCGTTGTCCTATCGATAATTGGTGAATTGCTATAATTGGTTTAATTTGCTTGTGGTTATGTTGCTGTCCTTTGGTGCCCATGATATGAGCATGCGCGTGGATCACACCATAGGGTTATTTGTATGTTGATATGACTATGTATTGGAGGGCAAGAGTCGCAGAAGATTCAACCTAGCATAGAAATTGATGCATACGTGATTGAAGGGGGACCAATATATCTTAATGCTATGGTTGGGTTTTACCTTAATGAATGTTAGTAGTTGCGGATGCTTGCTAATAGTTCCAATCATAAGTGCATAGAATTCCAAGTCAGGGATGACATGCTAGCAGTGGCCTCTCCCACATAAAACTTGCTATCGGTCTAGTAAAGTAGTCAATTGCTTAGGGACAATTCCACAACTCCTACCACCACTTTTTCACACTCGTTGTAATAAATTTATTGCTTATTTATCTAAACAGCTCCTACTTTTTATTTACGTGCTCTTTATATTCTTGCAAACCTAGCCTACATCACCTACAAAGTACTTCTAGTTTAATACTTGTTCTACGTAAAGCGAACGTCAAGCGAGCGTAGAGTTGCATCGGTGGTCGATAGAACTTGAGGGAATATTTGTTCTACCTTTAGCTCCTCATTGGATTCGACACTCTTACTTATCGAAAGAGGCTACAATGGATCCCCTATACTTGTGGGTTATCAAGACCTTTTTCTGGCGCCGTTGCCGGGGAGTCATAGCGTGGGGTGAATATTCTCGTGTGTGCTTGTTTGCTTTATCACTAAGTAGTTTTTATTTGTTGTTCTTAGTTTTTTTCTATCTTTAGTCATGGGTAGGAAACGCAAAATACCAAAAAAAATTAGTTGTACCGACTAAACCAATGGTTGATGAACCACTCAAAATCTATCATACTCCTGAAGCTTTTTACTTGGATCATCTTCTGTCCCTATGTGCTCATGCTGAAACCCCAACTAGCTTAGTTGAGGGCAACTATTTAGATGATCATGCTTGTTATGTGTGTCACCGCATATCTGAAAAGGGTAAACTTTTACTGGATCAAATTCACCATTTGCAATGCTATGCTTGGAATTTATGTGAAATATATGATTTGACTTGTTGTTCCGAAAACCCTAAGAAATACCTTCCCTATCAATGTGAGTTTAGTGATAATGGAATCATATCTTCATATGCTAAGGGTGTTTATAATTACTATGATGTTCAACAAATTGAAGAATTTGATGCTTTTATGGGTGCTTATAAAATTGCTTGTTTGATTGTAAAGTATGATGCTACTCTTTACAAATCTAAAATTTTTTCCATACTTCAATATTTTGATGATAATTATGCTTCTAATGCCTATGTTAAACCATATATTGAGGACTCCTCCGATGTCCAAGAAGAGATTAATATTTTCCAGGAGTCTATGGAAGAAGAAATTGATGAAACTGTGAGCTCATTGGATGAAAAAGATGAGGAGGAGAGCGAAGAACAGAAGGAGGAAGAGCGGATTGATCACCCGTGCCCACGTTCTAATGAGAGTAACTCTTAAACTCATACATTGTTTAATTTCCCTTCGTGCTTACCAAAGGATGGTTGCTATGATGATTGTTATGATCCCATTGATTCTCTTGAAATACCCATTTTTGATGATGCTTGCTATGCTTGTGGCCAAGATGCCAATATGAATTATGCTTATGGAGATGAGCTTGCTATAGTTACTTATGTTAAACATGAAATTAATGCTATTGCACCCACACATAATAGTCCTATTATATTTTTGAATTCTCCAAACTACACTATATCGGAGAAGTTTGTGCTTATTAAGGATTATGTTGATGGGTTGCATTTTACTGTTGCACATGATGATTTTGATAGATATAATATGCATGTGCTTGGTGCTCCAACTTGCAATTATTATGAGAGAGGAACTATATCTCCACCTCTCTATGTCTCCCAAACGATGAAATTGCAAGAAACTTCTTATACTATGCGTTGGCCTTTACTTTGTGTGCATGAATTGTTCTTTTATGACATGCTGATGCATAGGAAGAGAGTTAGACTTTGTTGTTACATGATATATGTTTCTTTGTTCTCACTACTAAATGCCAAATCATCGTTAATTAAAATTGGCTTTGATATACCTTGGGATCCGGGTGGATCCATTACTTGAGCACTGTATGCCTAGCTTAATGGCTTTAACGAAAGTGCTACCAGGCATACAACCCGGAAGTTTTAGAGTAATTTATTTCTGTTGAGTGCTTTCATAAAGTTTAAAAACAAAAAAATAAAGAGGGGAACCCAAAACTTTTACAAAAGGAAAAGCGAAAGTGAGAAAGATGAGCATTGTTAAAGTGGGAGCTAGCCTTGAACTTTGTTCATGCTCACAGAAACTTTGTGAATCTTAATTACAAAAACTTTTCAATAAAAATAAGTATCCCCTTGTACAATTCATGCTTGTTGGTTTGTGCGGTGCAGGACAGAAACTTTGGCTGTAGTGCGCGATTTTACAGTTTTTACTGGGACATCGAACGGTTCTGAAACTTTTTGCAATGTCTTTATATACAATTTTTTTATTTTTCGTAATTTTGGTAGAATTATTGAGGTAACATAGGTATGGTGAATGTTCAGATTAGTACAGACTGCCCTGTTTAAGACAGTTTCTGTTTTTTGATGCATAGTTTGCTTGTTTTGATAAAACTATCAATTACTATCAGTGAATTAAGCCATGGAAAAGTTATATTACAGTATCTACAATGCAAAAACAAAATATGAATTGGTTTTGAACAATACTTAGAGTAGTGATTTGCTTTATTATACTAACGGATCTTATCGAGTTTTCTGTTGAAGTTTTGTGTTTATGAAGTGTTCGAAGATCGAGGAGGACTCGATATGAGGAAAAGGAGGAGAGCCAAGAGCTCAAGCTTGGGGATGCCCAAGGCAACCCAAGTAAATATTCAAGGAGGCTCAAGCGTCTAAGCTTGGGGATGCCCCGTAAGGCATCCCATCTTTCTTCAACAAGTATCGGTATGTTTTTGGATTCGTTTCGTGCATGCGATATGTGCAAATCTTAGAGCGTCTTCTGCATTTAGTTTGCACTTTTCTTTTATGCACCTTGATGGTATGAGATAGTCCATGGTTGATTTATAGAATGCTCATTGAACTTCACTTATATCTTTTGAATATGGCTTTATACAATGCTTCATGTGCTTCACTTATATCATTTGAAGTTTGGATTGCCTATTTCTCTTCACATAGAAAACCGCCATTTGTAGAATGCTCTTTTGCTTCACTTATATTTGTTAGAGCGTGGGCTTATCTTTTGTAGAAAGAATTAAACTCTCTTGCTTGACTCATATCTATTTAGAGAGATGACAGGAATTGGTCATTCGCATGGTTTGTCATAAAATCCTACATAAGACTTGTAGATCACTAAATATGATATGTTTGATTCCTTGCAATAGTTTGGCGATATATAGATGATAATATGTGGGAGGTTTTAGTAAATGGTTGTGTTTACTAAGGATATTGGTGTTAAGGTTTGTGATTCCCGAAGCATGCACATATGGTCACATAACTATGTAACGAAATTGGCGCGCATTGTATTTTGATTGTTTATCTTTGCGTGAAGGTCGGGGGCGCGCGATGGTTAACTCCTACCAACCTCCCCCCTAGGAGCATGCATAGTAGTACTTTGCTTCGAGGGCTAATAAACTTTGCAATAAGTATATGAGTTCTTTATGACTAATGTGAGTCCATGGATTATACGCACTCTTACCTTTCCGCAATTTGCTAGCCTCTACGGTACCGTGCATTGCCCTTTCTCACCTTGAGAGTTGGTGCAAACTTCACCGGTGCATCCAAACCCCGTGATACGATACGCTCTATCACACATAAGCCTCCTTATATCTTCCTCAAAATAACCACTATACCTACCTAATATGGCATTTCCATAGCCATTCCGAGATATATTGCCATGCAACTTCCATCATCATCATATACATGACTTGAGCATTCATTGTCATATTGCTTTGCATGATCGTAAGATAGCTAGCATGATGTTTTCATGCCTTGTCCGTTTTTTGATGTCATTGCTACACTAGAGCATTGCACATCCTGGTACACTGCCAGAGGCATTCATATAGAGTCATATTTTTGTCTCTAGTATCGAGTTGTAAGTAAATAAAAGTGTGATGATCATCATTATTAGAGCATTGCCCCGATGAGGAAAGTATGATGGAGACTATAATTCCCTCACAAGTTGGGATGAGTCTCCTGACTTTATGAAAAATAAAAGAGGCCAAAGAAGCCCAAATAAAAAAAGGAGGCCAAAGAAGCCCACCAAAAAAAATAAAAAAAATAAAAAAAGAGAAAAAAATGAGAGAAAAAGAGAGAAGGGGCAATGTTACTATCCTTTTACCACACTTGTGCTTCAGGGGAGCACCATGTTCTTCATACAGAGAGTCTATTGAGTTATGACTTTCATATACTAGTGGGAATTTTCATTATAAAACTTGGCTTGTATATTCCGACGAGGGGCTTCCTCAAATGCCCGAGGCCTTCATGAGCAAGCAAGTTGGATGCACACCCACTTAGTTTTAGTTTTAGCTTTCATACACTTATAGCTCCAGTGCATCCATTGCATGGCAATCCCTACTCCTCGCATTGACAACAATTGATGGGCATCTCCATAGCCCGTTGATTAGCCACGTCGATGTGAGACTTTCTCCCTTTTTGTCTTATCCACACAACCTCCACCATCATACTCTGTTCCACCTATAGTGCTATATCCATGGCTTGCGCTCATGTATTGCGTGAAGGTTGAAAAAGCTGAAGCGCGTTAAAAAGTATGAACCAATTGCTTGGCTGAAACCGGGATGAGCATGAGGGGTACACTGTGTTAAGAAAATCGAGCATACAAGACTATATGATTTTGTAGGGATAGCATTCTTTAGCATTGATATTTTGAAAGACATGATTTCTTGTTGGGATGCCCGAATTATTATTGTTTTTATGTCAAATGATAGACTATTACCTTGAATCACTCGTGTCTTAATATTCATGCCATGATTAGATTACATGATCAAGATTATGCTAGGTAGCATTCCACATCAAAAATTATCTTTTTTATCAGTTACCTACTCGAGGACGAGCAGGTATTAAGCTTGGGGATGCTGAGTCTCTGTCATATCAATAATTTTGATTGTTCCATGCCACTATTATTCAACTTTCATATACTTTTGGCAACTTTTTATACTATTTTTGGGACTAACATATTGATCAAGTGCCCAGTGCCAGTCCCTGTCTATTGCATGTTTTTTGTTTCACAAAAAACCATATCAAACGGAGTCCAAACAGAATAAAAACGGACGGAGATTTTTTTTGTAATATTTATGAATTTTGGGAAGAAGAATCAACGTGAGACGATGCTCGAGGGGGCCACGAGGCAAGGGGGGCGTCCCAGGGGGTCAGGCGCGCCCTGAGCCCTCGTGACCACCCCATAAGGCGATTAGTGCCCTTCATTCGCCGCAAGAAAGCCTATATCTAGAAATCGTGTCCAAAGGACAACCCAATCGGAGTTACAGATCTCCCAGAATATAAAAAACGGTGAAAGGGCAGAATCAGGAACGCAGAAACAGAGAGAGACAGAGAGACAAATCCAATCTCAGAGGGGCTCTCTCCCCTCGCACACCATGGAGATCATGGACCAGAGGGGAAACCCTTCTCCCATCTAGGGAGAAGGTCAAGTAAGAAGAAGAAGAAGAAGGGGGGCTCTCTCCCCCTCTCTCCCGGTGGCGCCAAAACACCGCCGGGGCCATCATCATCACCGCGATCTACACCAACACCTTCGTCATCTTCCCGAACATCGTCATCACCTTCCCCCATCTATATTCAGCAGTCCACTCTCCGGCAACCCGTTGTACCCTCTACTAGAACATGGTGCTTTATGCTTCATATTATTATCCAATGATGTGTTGCCATCCTATGATGTCTGGGTAGATTTTCGTTGTCTTATCAGTAATTGGTGAATTGCTACGATTGGTTTATTTGCTTGTGGTTATGTTTCCGTCCTTTGGTGCCCATCATATGAGCGCACGCGTGGATCACACCATAGGGTTAGTTGTATGTTGATAGGACTATGTATTGGAGGGCAAGAGTGACAAAAGCTTCAACCTAGCATAGAAATTGATGCATACGGGATTGAAGGGGGACCAATATATCTTAATGCTATGGTTGGGTTTTACCTTAATGAACGTTAGTAGTTGCGGATGCTTGCTAATAGTCCCAATCATAAGTGCATAGAATTCCAAGTCAGTGATGACATGCTAGCAGTGGCCTCTCCCACATAAAACTTGCTATCGGTCTAGTAAAGTAGTCAATTGCTTAGGGACAATTTCACAACTCCTACCACCACATTTCCACACTCGCTATACTAAGTTTATTGCTTCTTTATCTAAACAGCCCCTACTTATTATTTACGTGCTCTTTATATTCTTGCAAACCTAGCCTACAACACCTACAAAGAATTTCTAGTTTCATACGTGTTCTAGGTAAAGCGAACGTCAAGCGTGTGTAGAGTTGTGTCAGTGGTCGATAGAACTTGAGGGAATATTTGTTCTACCTTTAGCTCCTCATTGGGTTCGACACTCTTACTTATCAAAAGATGCTACAATTGATCCCCTATTCTTGTGGGTTATCAGCAGGGGCAATGATGATGTAGCCATGAAGCACCTTCCCCTGATGCTTGAGGTCAACCAGGGCTTGGTTGAATCAGTTGGCTCCAGCTAGCATTTTTTGTTGGGAAGATTTGGCCTGAGTGTTTATCAAAAGATTTGAAGGCACTTGCAAGCGTCCCACTGGACTGTCTGAGCTGCAGCAATGTGTACAGAAACCGAATGAAACCTTGAGAGATTACGTCCAGCGGTGTAGAATGTTTCAGAGCATCAGTCCGTCTGTGGTCTGTGCTTTCAAGGAAGGTGTGCGGTACAGAGAGCTCACATTGATATATGGTTGCTCCGGGGCCATGAGTTTGAATCAGATGATGGAAATCGCCACTTAGTACGCGAATGGTGAGGAATAGGACCGACTCCGTAATGGTAAAGGGAAAATAGTCGATCCTGAGACTGGGGTGTAGCGCCCCGGATTCGATGCGTCAGGTGTCTGCCAGTTATTCGCCGTCATTGCCATGTCATTTGCTTGTGTGTTGCATTTTATCATGTCATCATGTGCATCTCTTTTTGCATACGTGTTCGTCTCATGCATCCGAGCATTTTCCCCGTTGTCCATTTTGCAATCCGACACTCCTATGTCCTCCGGCGTCCCCCTTTTGTCTCTTGTTGTGAGCGGCTGTTAAACATTCTCAGAATGGACCATGATTTGCCAAGCGGCCTTGGTACACCACCGGTAGACCGCCTGTCAAATTTTGTGCCATTTGGAGTCTGTTTGATACTGCAACGGTTAACCGCATAGCCCGAAACCCCCTTTTTGTTTGCAGCCCAACACCCCTCCAAAGTGGCCCAATAACCCATCCAAACCCCCTCCATGCTCTCGGTCATTCGATCACGATCGTGTGGGCGAAAAGCACACTCCATTTGGACTCTCCTAGCTCCTTCTACCATAAATATGTGCCTCCCTCTGAATTTCTCGCGCAGATCAAACCCTAGCACCGCTCCCCTCGCGCCACCGGACACATCGCCCCCGCCGCCGGACATGTCCGCCCGTTGCCCCCGTCCAATAGGAAGCTGCCACGTCACCCCGCCGGCCCTCTCGCTCCTCCCTCCGCCGCCGGGCCCGTGGATCCCAGATCGGGCCCGCCCCGGGTCGCGCCGGGCCCAAGGGAGCCATCGCCCCCGCCGCCGTCCTCCGGCCCCACCGCCTCGGCAGCGCTCCACCCCACCGCCCGGCGCCGACGACCTCGTCCGCCGCCATGCAGGACCTTGCCGACGCGCCTTGTCCCCGCCGCCTCACCGCAGGGCCGCGCCGCCCGCGCGCGCCGCTGCCCGCGCCGTCTCCCCGCGTGGAACCCGGCCGCCTGCTTCCGTGCTCCGCCGCCGCCAAATTCGCCGCCGGCTGCCGCTGTCTACGGAAGACACCGCCGCCCCGCAGCTTCCGCGCCACCGGAGGTCGTCGCCACCGCCTCCCCGCGCTTCCCCGTTGCCGTCCTGCCTCGCCCCGGGCCGGAGCCGGACCTCTCCTCGACTAACTCCGGCGAGCTCCCTAACGATCCTCGAATGGCGTCCACCAGGATCAGTTCCACCCGTTCGGTGAACCAAATGGCGTCCCGCGTCCCCGGATCCCTCCGTCCCGGTACCTCTTCGTCCCACGTTGACTTTCGCGGAGGTGATTTCCACTAAGTCCCTGTAATATTGCATTTTGATGCCGTGTTCATCGTGCCACAACTTGTTGTATACTGCTCCATTTTGTGCGTGTAATATATCAAAATGTTCAACCGGATGTACTCTTCATTTCATTCCATGGTGCCATGCTTATTTGAGTTCATCTTGATGCGCAAATCATCGTTGCAAGAGTGTTATATGATGTTAACTGCTGTCTGTTAACAGAACTTGATGATTTGTCTTTTTCATTGCATTTTGTGTGTGCATTCTATAAGCTTGATATCTACATGAGTTTTGAGCTACATCATGCCATCTTTACATTGGTGCAATCCATGTATTTTTGCGAGTCTTGTAGTGAGTGCATCGAGCTTGTGAAGTAGGGTACTTGCTGTTGCTGTTTTGCTAGGCTGAATCTGCTATATCATGATGCTATGTAAACCTGTTGCTACAAGTCATTATATGCATAATATGGAGATGTTCACTAAGGATGTTTTGTTATACATGTCATGCTATATCCATCTATGCCCCTAGTTGCATTTATAGCCTGTGAAGCTTGTTGTAATCTTGCTCTCAAATTGCTAAATAATGTTGCTGTCAGCTTGTTAACATTATGTTCAGTTTTGCCATGAGCTTTTCTAGTGATCCATGCACCCTATGAACTTGCTCTTGCCATTATTAGCTTCATAAACATGTCTTATTACTATTGGTTACCTTGTAATGCCATGTATTGCTCTGTGGTGAGTTGTAAAAGCTCATCAACATGCCTACTTATTGTTGTTCCTACCATGTTTGAATCTGTCATATCACTTGCCATGTTTGCATGGATGCTACCATCTTTTCTGTTGATCTTTGGAATTAGCTCTGTAAGGGACTTTTGTTCTTTGTCTTTAGTTCTAGCATGAAATTCCTTTGTTTGCCACTTTAAGTTCCTGTAACATGTTGTTTGATAGCTCTAAACATTGCAACCTGATGTTATTTTCTGAAGAGTCTGAAATTGTTATTATTTGCAATCTTTCCATGTCCTTTTGAGCATATTCTAGTGATTTATGGAGATAGCTCAGTGTTCATGTTTTGTCATACTTCACCCGTACATCATGTCCATGTCTTTTGTTTTCATGTGGAGGTGCTGTAGTATATAGTTCTGATACTTGCAAGATGCCAAGTTGCTGTTTTGGATAGATTGTTGTTATATCTTGTTTGGAGTGTATGTGTTGCACCGTTGCTCCGTTTTGAGCATTCTCTATATTAAACTTGCTTAGAATTGCATGTAGTCTCATATTATCATGTTGCATCATTGTTTTGAGGTGTTTGCTTGATGTTTGGATGTATTTTGCGTCAATGCCATGTTTAACTTGTTTTGCTCATATCTTCTAGGTCGTAGCTCCGAACTAAATGAACTTTATATGTAACTTGACTAGAATTTCGTGTAGATCATCTTGGTGCATTTTAACTTGCTGTTTAACAACTTGAACATAAGGTTTATTAAGATCTGGACCAATTTCTAAATTTGCATATGAGGACTTACCGGAATTGTTATATGTTGTTTCCGGCCTCATTTAAACTTATTTGTCTATGTTGTTCTTGTATGCATAATCTCTTGCCATGGGTAGCCTCATCTAGTCTTGTCATGCATCATGTTTGGTTGTGCATCATGTCATGATTATGTGTTGTGTGTTTACCTTGTTGTTTGCTTCTTTCCGGTTGTGTTTCTTCTTGTTAGTTCCTGTTTCGTTGCGATCGTGAGGATTCGTTCATCTATGCTTGGTTCGTCTTCGTGGCTTCATCTTCTTCATGGACTCGTTCTTCTTCCTTGCGTGATTTCAGGAAAGATGACCGCTACCCTGGATCTCACTACTATCATTGATATGCTAGTTGCTTCGTTCTATCGCTATGCTGCGCTACCTATCACTTGTTCTTCAAGCCTCCCAATTTGCCATGTCAGCCTCTAACCTTTTCACCTTTCCTAGCAAACCGTTGCTTGGCTATGTTACCGCTTTTGCTCAGCCCCTCTTATAGCGTTGCTAGTTGCAGGTGAAGATGAAGATTGCTCCATGTTGGATTATGTTTATGTTGGGATATCACAATATCTCTTATATTATTAATGCATCTATATACTTGGTAAAGGGTGGAAGGCTCGGCCTTATGCCTGGTGTTTTATTCCACTCTTGCCGCCCTAGTTTCCATCATATCGGTATTATGTTCCTGGATTTTGCATTCCTAACGCGGTTGGGTGATTTATGGGACCCCCTTGACAGTTCACTTTGAATAAAACTCCTCCAGGAAGGCCCAACCTTGGTTTTACCATTTGCCTCACCTAGCCTTTTTCCCTTGGGAGTCGCGCTCCCGAGGGTCATCTTTATTTACCCCCCCCCCCCGGTCCAGTGCTCCTCGGAGTGTTGGTCCAAACTAGAGGACCGTGCGGGACCATCCCTTGGCGACTTGGGTTACGTCGGTACCTGTACGCTTAGCTTATCCGGTGTGTCCTGAGAATGAGATACATGCGACTCCTATCGGGATTGTCAACACATCGGGCGGCTTTGCTGGTCTTGTTTTACCATTGTCGAAATGTCTTGTAAACCGGGATTCCGAGACTGATCGGGTCTTCCTGGGAGAAGGTATATCCTTCGTTGACCGTGAGAGCTTGTGATGGGTTAAGTTGGGACGCCCCTGCAGGGTATAAACTTTCGAGAGCCCTGCCCGTGGTTATGTGGAAGATGGGAATTTGTTAATGTCCAATTGTAGATAACTTGACACCAGATTCGAATTAAAACGCATCAACCGCGTGTGTAGCCGTAATGGTCTCTTTTCAGCGGAGTCCGGTAAGTGAACATGGTTTTGGGTTATGATTGATGTAAGTAGGAGTTCAGGATCACTTCTTGATCATTGCTTGCTTCACGACCGTTCCGTTGCTCCTCTTCTCGCTCTTATTTGCGTATGTTAGCCACCATACTTGCTTAGTCGCTGCTACAACCTCACCACTTATCCTTTCCTTTCCCATTAAGCTTTGCTAGTCTTGATACCCATGGTAATGGGATTGCTGAGTCCTCGTGGCTCACAGATTACTACAACAACAGTTGCATGTATAGGTTATACGATGATCATGATGCGAGAGCGATGTTTGCTTGTTCTGGAGTTCTTCTTATGCTTCTTCTTCGATCAGGGGATAGGTTCCAGGTCGGCAGCCTGGGCTAGCAGGGTGGATACTGTTTGAGCTTCTGTTTGTGTTTCATCCGTAGTCGGATGTTGCTCTTATGTATTGTGATGTTGTATTCGTGTGGCATTTTATGCCTCTTGTATGAATCTCCATCTATTATGTAATGGTATGATGTAATGATATCCACCTTGCAAAAGCGTATCAATATGCTGTTCTATCCTCAGTGGGACCTTCGAGTCTCTTTAGGATAGTATTGCATATTGGGCGTGTCAAGTTGGTATTAGAGCCTCGACCGACCATGGGAGCCCCCTTGTTTGATCATGTAGTTTGGTCATTGTCGAGTCTAGAAGAAAACTGTTTTTGGAGTCTAGTTATATCGGAGAGTAGGAATTCCTTTCACTCCTCAGCCCTTCGTTGCTCTGGTAAGGAATCTTGACGTAGGTGTTTTGAATTACTCCTCTTCCCTTTCAATTTTTTCTATAGGATCACGCAGTTGGTTTTCCGATCGTTGGTTCTCAACTCTTTTATCCGGTGCATTTCTCGTCAAGTTGACTCGAGCCTCATCATCATTGCCAAGTTCAATCCTCAGTTGTTTTCTTTTTCCCACCCGCCCACCCCTTTTCATCTCGGAGCCGAAGTCTGTAATCGAGTATCCATCCTACTCGTGCGAAGTCTTTGCTTTCTTTCCTCAATGATTTCAACCGGTGTTTTCTCTTCAAGATATTCGTCGTTTCCCCTTCCAAGTTGCCTTTGTTTTTCCCGCCCTCCCACCCTCTTCTTCCCGGAGCTTGAATCTCTTTCGAGCATCAATTTCATTCGTACGGAGCCTCTTCAGCCTTCCCTCAATTATCTCAACCAGTGAATTCTCGTTTTGTTCGAAATTCTTCATCTCTTTTTCTTCTCCGGTGGATTCAATTCAACTTTTTCGGGTTGATCATATTCTTTCCCTCGGCTCAAGTGTTTTCCTTGCTCGTTCACCTCTCACGAGTTTATCCTTTCGGAGTGCTCAAGACATCTCAGGAGATTCATCTGTGTTCCAATTAATTCGAGGTTGTCACCTCATTCAAATATTTCAATTTTTCCGGTGCATCATCTATCTGTTCAACATCCCTTTCCAACGGTCCCTTTCCACAGGTCTTTTCCCACGATCTTACCCAACTCTCCTAATTATTCCGGAGCTATCCCAAATTCTTTTCAAAGTTTGACGTAAGAATGGATTCCATCATTCACATGCCTTACCCAAGATCGTTTTCAAATTCTTTTCATTGTTGGCTCAACCTCTTCGCTTTTCATTCTCCCGGAGTATCTCAGTAATTTTGGTGGTGTTTTCTCATCTTCATTTGAAGATCGAAGAAGAGTTCCTCTTAAATCTTGTTCGTTCTCTCAAAATTTCGTGGTTCTAGCTTCATATTATCCTCTCAAATTATTCCATTTGTCAGATATTCTTTTCTTACCCATCCGGAGTATGTCAGAAGTTGTTTTCCCGTTTCTTTTCACCGGAGGCCATCGTTCCAGAAGAATTCTTCGTCCTCACATTTCAGCTACCGTTATCCAATTATCTCGGCGCATCTATCAAGTATTCTTTATCAGCTCGTTGTATCTTTGTTCTTTTGCATCTAAATACCCTCTAGCATATTTGTTCTTCTAATTCTTCCCGGTGATTTATTCTCTTTCATCAGTCATTTTCTAATTCTTACGGTGGTTCGTTCAAGATTCTTTTTCCTTGATTAGCTTATCAATTCATTCGTTCTTTCCAAATCCTACCAGTGGTTCATGAAGACTTTCTCAAGTTTTGCGCCATATTCCCCTTAATCCTTTTCAACAAGAATAAGTTGCATGCCAAATCCGGTTGTCATCAATTAAATTTGATGAGGATAAGCATAATGTAATTCTTATTCTTATTTCATCATCGTTAAGTAATCCCTTTTTCTTCGGAGTTTGTTCTTGGTCAATAAATTCTAGTTCCAAGTGTTTTCGTCTTTTCTTTTCCGGAGCTCAAATTTCCTCGGCCATTTAGTCGGAACCTCCATCTAAATCACTGCAGGGCTTAATCTTATTATTTCATCCTTCATTTCTATCTCATCATCCTTTTGTTACCGGAGTTCTTCATGGTGGTTCTTCATTATTTAATCCACTCTTCAAGTGTTCATCAAGATTCTTGTTCAAGGAGTTCTAGTATTTTTTTCTTCTTGCATCTCGAAGTGCAATTAATTCTCCGTATTCTTTTGAAATGGAGTTTTGCATTTCTTCTCTCTTCCTAGTCATTTAATCTTTTCCGCTCGTGGTCGGTTGTCAGCTCATAAATTTTGAGATGTTATCCATAAGTCCACGACAAGCTAATTCTTTTCATTGTTGATTTTCTCAACAACTCCGTTCAATCTTTCTTCTAAGGATGTGCTTTCTATTTCATTCGTGGTAGAAGATCTCGTCTTCTTCTCTATTCTTTTCTTTCAACTTTTTCAAGTCTTCCGGAGGTTTGGTGTCATGTCTTCATCAAGTATCATTCCATCCTCTCAAGCTCGTGTTCTATTCATCCATGTTTCAGCCGGAGTGCTGCCTAAATCCTTTCAGTCTTATTCATTTCTTATCTTGTTCTAACCGGAGTGGTTTCAGAGTCTATCTCATTCCGTGAGTTTTCGATTCTCGTCATTTTCTTTGTTCCCCTCTTCTTCTCGAGTGCTCTCGATTCTTTGCTTCTTCTCTTGAGTTCTTGTTTCACCTCATCCCTTTTCTCTTCCGTCTCGTTCCTAAGATCTCGGGACGAGATCTCTTGTTAGTGGAGGAGTGTTGTAATGCCCCGGATTCGATGCGCCAGGTGTCTGCAAGTTATTCACCATCATTGCCATGTCATTTGCTTGCGTGTTGCATTTTACCATGTCATCATGTGCATCTCTTTTTGCAGACGTGTTCGTCTCATGCATCCGAGCATTTTCCCCATTGTCTGTTTTGCAATCCGACACTCCTATGTCCTCCGGCGTCCCCCTTTTGTCTCTTGTTGTGAGCGGGTGTTAAACATTCTCGGAATGGACCATGATTTGCCAAGTGGCCCTGGTACACCACTGTAGACCGCCTGTCAAGTTTTGTGCCATTTGGAGTCCGTTTGATATTCCAACGGTTAACCGCGTAGCCCGAAACCCCATTTTTGTTTGCAGCCCAACACCCGTCCAAAGTGGCCCAATAACCCGTCCAAACCCCCTCCATGATCTCGGTCATTTGATCACGATCATGTGGGCAAAAACCACACTCCATTTGGACTCTCCTAGCTCCTTCTACCATAAATATGTGCCTCCCTCCAAATTTCTCGCGCAGATCAAACCCTAGCACCGCTCCCCTCACGCCACCAGACACATCTCCCTCGCCGCCGGACATGCCCGCCCATCGCCCCCGTCCAATGGGAAGCTGCCACGTCGCCCCGCCAGCCCTCTCTCCCCTCCCTCCGCCGCCGGGCCCATGGATCCTAGATCGGGCCCACCTCGGGCCGCGCCGGACCCAAGGGAGCCCGCGCCCCCGCCGCCGTCCTCCAGCCCTGCCACCTCGGCAGCGCTCCGCCCCGCCGCCCGGCGCCAGCGACCTTGTTCGGCGCCGCGCAGGACCTTGCCAGCGCGCCTTGTCCCCGCCGCCTCACCGCAGGGCCGCACCGTCCGCGCGCACCGCTGCCCGCGTCGTCTCCCCGCGCGGAACCCCGCCGCCTGCTTCCGAGCTCCGCCGCCGCCAAGATTCGCCGCCGCCGCCGCTGTCTATGGAAGACACCGCCGCCCCACAGCTTCCGCGCCACCGGAGGTCGCCGCCACCGCCTCCCCGTCGCCGTCCTGCCTCGCCCCGGGCCGGATCCGGCGAGATCCGCCCGGAGCGCCCCGTCCCCGCCTCGCCGGACATCTCCTCGACCAACTCTGGCGAGCTCCCCGACGATCCTCAAAATCCAAACCAACCGGGATCAGATCCACCTGTTCGGTGAACCAAACGGCATCCCGTGTCCCCGGATCCCTCCGTCCCGGTACCTCTTCGTCCCGCGTTGACTTTCGCGGAGGTGATTTCCACCAAGTCCCTGTAATATTGCATTTTGATGTCATGTTCATCGTGCCATAACTTGTTGCATACTGCTCCATTTTGTCCATGTAATATATCAAAATGTTCATCAGGATGTGCTCTTCATTTCATTCCATGGTGCCATGATTATTCGAGTTCATCTTGATGCGCAAATCATCATTGCAAGAGCGCTATATGATGTTAACTGCTGTCTGTTAACATAACTTGATGATTTGTCTTTTTCATTGCATTTTGTGTGTGCATTCTATAAGCTTGATATCTACATGACTTTTGAGCTACATCATGTCACCTTTACAGTGGCGCAATTCATGTATTTTTGTGAGTCTTGTAGTGAGTGCATCGAGCTCGTGAAGTAGGGTACTTGCTGTTGCTGTTTTGCTAGGCTGAATCTGCTATATCATGATGCTATGTAAACCTGCTGCTACAAGTCATTATATGCATAATATGGAGATGTTCACTAAGGATATTTTGTTATACATGTCATTCTCTATCCATCTATGACCCTGGTTACATTTATATCTTGTTGTAGCTTGTCGTAATCTTGCTCTCAAATTGCTAAATAATGTTGCTGTCAGCTTGTTAACATTAAGTTCAGTTTTGCCATGAGCTTTTCTAGTGATCCATGCACCCTATGAACTTGATCTTGATATTCCTAGCTTCATAAACATGTCTTATTACTGTTGGTTACCTTGTCATGCCATGTATTACTCTGTGCTGAGTTGTACAAGCTCACCAACATGCCTACTTATTGTTGTTCCTGCCATGTCTGAATCTGTCATATCACTTGCCATGTTTGCATGGATGCTACCATCTTTTCTGTTGATCTTTGGAATTAGTTCTGTAAGGGACTTTTCTTCTTTGTCTTTAGTACTAGCACTCCATTCCTATGTTTGCCATGTTAAGTTCCTGTAACATGTGGTTTGATAGCTCTAAACATTGCAACCTGATGTTATTTTCTGCTAAGTCTGAAACTGTTATTATTTGCAATCTTGACATGTCCTTTTGAGCATGTTCTAGTGATTTCTGGAGATATCTCAGTATTCATGTTTTCTCATGCTTTACCTGTACATCATGTACATGCCTTTTGTTTTCATGTTGAGGTGCTGTAGCACATAGTTTTGATGCTTGCAAGATGCCTAGTTGCTGTTTTGGACAGACTGTTGTTATATCTTGTTTGGAGTGTATGTGTTGCACCGTTGCTCCGTTTTGAGCGTTCTTTATATGAAACTTGCTTAGAATTGCATCCTTGTTTTGAGGTGTTTTCTTGATGTTTGGATGTATTTTGCATCAATTCCATATTTAACTTGTTTTGCTCATATCTTTTAGGCCGTAGCTCCGAACAAAATGAAGTTTATATGTAACTTGCTAGAATTTCGTGTAGATCATCTTGGTGCATTTTAACTTGCTGTTTAACAACTTGAACATAAGGTTTATTCAGATCTGGGCCAATTTCAAAATTTGCATATGAGGACTTACCGGAATTGTTATATGTTGTTTCCGGCCTCATTTAAACTTGTTTGGCTATGTTGTTCTTGTATGCATAATCTCTTGCTGTGAGTAGCCTCGTCTAGCCTTGTCATGGATCATGTTTGGTTGTGCATCATGTCATGTCTTTGTGTTATGTGTTTACCTTGTTGTTTGCTTCTTTCCAGTTGTGCTTCTTCTCGTTAGTTCCTGTTTCGTTGCGATCGTGAGGATTCGTTCGTCTACGCTTGGTTCGTCTTTGTGGCTTCATCTTCTTCATGGACTTGTTCTTCTTCCTTGCGGGATTTCAGGCAAGATGACCGCTACCCTGGATCTCACTACTATCATTGCTATGCTAGTTGCTTCGCTCTATCGCTATGCTGTGCTACCTATCACTTGTTCTTCAAGCCTCCCACTTTGCCATGTCAGCCTCTAACCTTTTCACCTTTCCTAGCAAACCGTTGCTTGGCATGTTACCACTTTTGCTCAACCCCTCTTATAGCGTTGCTAGTTGCAGGTGAAGATGAAGATTGCTCCATGTTGGATTATGTTTATGTTGGGATATCACAATATTTCTTATATTATTAATGCATCTATATACTTGGTAAAGGGTGGAAGGATCAGCCTTATGCCTGGTGTTTTGTTCCACTCTTGCCTCCCTAGTTTCCGTCATATCGGTATTATGTTCCCGGATTTTGCATTCCTAACGCAGTTGGGTGATTTATGGGACCCCCTTGACAGTTCACTTTGAATAAAACTCCTCCAGCAAGGCCCAACCTTGGTTTTACCATTTGCCTCACCTAGCCTTTTTCCCTTGGGAGTCGCGCTCCCGAGGGTCATCTTTATTTACCCCCCCCCCCCCGGGGCCAGTGCTCCTCGGAGCGTTGGTCCAAACTAGAGCACCGTGCGGGGCTATCCCTTGGCAACTTGGGTTACATCGGTACTTGCACGCTTAGCTTATCCGGTGTGTCCTGAGAATGAGATACGTGCAACTCCTATCCGGATTTTTGACACATCGGGCGGCTTTGCTAGTCTTGTTTTACCATTGTCGAAATGTCTTGTAATCCGGGATTCCGAGACTGACCGGGTCTTCCCGGGAGAAGGTATATCCTTCAGTGACCATGGGAGCTTGTGATGGGCTAAGTTGGGACACCCCTGCAGGGTATAAACTTTCGAGAGCCGTGCCCGCGGTTATGTGGCAGATGGGAATTTGTTAATGTCCAGTTGTAGATAACTTGACACCAAATTCGAATTAAAACGCATCAACCGCGTGTGTAGCCGTGATGGTCTCTTTTCGGCGGAGTCCGGGAAGTGAACACGGTTTTGGGTTATGATTGACGTAAGTAGGAGTTTAGGATCACCTCTTGATCATGGCTAGCTTCACGACCATTCCGTTGCTACTCTTCTCGCTCTTATTTGCGTATGTTAGCCACCATACTTGCTTAGTCGCTGCTGCAACCTCACCACTTTTCCTTTCCTTTCCCATTAAGCTTTTCTAGTCTTGATACCCATGGTAATGGGATTGCTGAGTCCTCGTGGCTCACAGATTACTACAACAACAGTTGTAGGTACAGGTTATACGATTATAATGACGCGAGAGCGATGTTTGCTTGTTTTGGAGTTCTTCTTATGCTTCTTCTTCGATCAGGGGATAGGTTCCTGGTCGGTAGCCTGGGCTAGCAGGGTGGATACCGTTTGAGCTTCTGTTTGTGTTTCATCCGTAGTCGGATGTTGCTCTTATGTATTGTGATGTTGTATTTGTGTGGCACTTTATGCCTCTTGTATGTATCTCCATCTATTACGTAATGGTATGATGTAATGATATCCACCTTGCAAAAGCGTATCAATATGCGGTTCTATCCTTGGTGGGACCTTCGAGTCTCTTTAGGATAGTATCACATATTGGGCGTGACATGGGGGCGGAATTCCCAGTCGGAAACAAAAACGCAAGGTTGGAGCCTCAGATCATGCTGAAGCAAAAGTGGTAAATTCACAGGAAAAGTTCAAGGGAAAGCCCAAAGGACCTTGTCTACCCAAGAAGATGAAGGATCGGTCAGGCCAAGATGTCCTAGATTTACCGTGTCCCATTCACACGAAGAAGGATGAGGAGGGCAACTTGATTGTGCCTAAACACACCACTCAACAGTGTAGGTTCCTCATTCAGCAGTTCCGTCAAGGACAACAGAGTGAAAAAGGCTCTGATAAGGATGAAGATGAAGAAAAGGCAGATGATTACCTGAAAGTCAATGCAACTTTGAAGATTTTTGCTGATGTTGAGAGCAAAAGTCGACTGAAAGTCATCAACAAAGAGGTGAGCATGGTTGCTCCGGCAACTATGATGTACCTCAAGTGGTCAAAGACTCCTATCATGTTGCTACCCTCGGTTGACAAGCTTTGGTGGTTGACCCAGTCATTGCAAGCACCCGACTGACTAAACTTCTCATGGATGGTGTCAGTGGTTTGAACATTCTGTATGCTGAGCCCCTCCAGGGAATGGGCATTCCGATGTCCCAGCTCAGTGAAAGCAACATGCAATTCCACGGACTCATCCGAGGGAAGAAGGCAAAGTCACTCGGGCAGATTGCTCTGGATGTGGTTTTTGGTGATTCCAAGAATTTCCGCAAAGAAAAGTTAACGTTCAAGGTGGTAGATTTCCACAGTGCCTCTCATGCCATTCTGGGCAGGTTGGCATATGCACGTTTCATGGCCTAACCATGTTTCGTGTATCTCAAGCTGAAGATGCAGGGACCCAAAGGTGTGATCACGGTCACTGGGAACATGCAGAGAGCAGAAGAATGCCTTCAGAAGGGGTCCAAGATCACTGATAAGCAAATAGCAGTGTTTGAACTAGAGGAATGTTAGAAAAACGTTGATCTGAGTGATTTGCTCCGCTCCAAGAAGCCTATTTCTGAGTCTACATTTCAGTCGGCTGGTGAGACAAAACCAGTTCATATTCACCCAAAAGATCCCACAACTGCTCCGACTCATATTTCAACAACACTCGACAGCAAATAGGAAGCCGCGCTCATCCAGTTCCTCCGTAAGAACTGGGACATGTTTGCATGGAAACCATTAGACATTCCATGTGTACCCAGGGGACCGGCTGAGTACCATTTGCGCGTCGACCCAAAAGTTAAACCTGTCAAGGAACATCTCCGATGGTCCACCGTGGAGAAGAGGAAGGCCATTGGCGAGGAGGTTGAGGGAGTCCTGGATTCGAGGATCCTTAGAGTTCCGGCCTATTCTATATGGGCCGGACTAATGGGCCGTGAAGATAAAGCCGAAGACTATCCCCCGTGTCCGGGTAGGACTCCTATATGCATGGACAGCAAGTTTGGTGTTCGGATGTACTGTTTCCATCTTCTGTAAACCAACTGTGTACAACCCTAGGCCCCTTCGGTGTGTATATAAACCGAAGGGTTTAGTCCATTGAGGCTATCAGAATAATCATCTGGTAGACAGCTAGGGTTTAGCCATTATGATCTCGAGGTGGATCGACTCTTGTAACCCCTATACTCATCGAACACAATCAAGTAGGACGTAGGGTTTTACCTCCTTTAAGAGGGCCCGAACCTGGGTCAACATCGTGTCCCCATTGTCCCTTGTTACCATTGATCCATAGACTCACAGCTCGGGCCCCCCTACCCGAGATCTCCCAGTTTTGATACCGACATTGGTGCATTCATTGATAGCTCTGCTGTGTAGTCATGAAAAGCGATCTATGGCTCGCCTTGTTATCAACGGCGACATCACTTCTGGAAGGAGCCTAGTTTCAGGACAGATCCTCCAGCTCAGCGGTTTCACCATGGGTGCCTGCATGGCCATTAAGCCGACAACGTCCCCCATGATCGCCAAACACCACCCCTGCATCGGTCTCGAATATTCTGAAAAGATGGATCTGGCGGACATCTTGTCCTTAAACGAGCTGCTAGATTGCATGGCTGCCCTGGGGGTTTCAACAGACTATGATCAGATATGGATTAAACATGACCAGAGGGAAATTAACTTCCCGCCGATCACTCACCTGGTAGTGGTCGTCGAGGAACGAGCTGATAACACTTATTCCCCTAAATTAAAAACTAGATATGTTTGGTTCTCCGAACCCCTGAAGCCGGATACCCTTCCTTTGGATGGGACTCCACGTCCCCCGAACTTAGAGTCGGACATAGGGCCCGAGGAGCACTTGGATCTCCACGGACCTGAACTGGTGACCTCGGAGATTTGGCAAGCTCCGGACACAGAATTGGGTTGGGACTCTAGTTTTAGCCCACCCACCCACCACAATCAATACTCTCTAAGTAATTTAGGCCCTCCAGACATATATGACCTGATGTATGTACGACAGCAACCTCTGGAAAAGGTCCGTTACTTTTGGGCCAGGTTCCTACTTGTCAAAAACAAGATTAAAGATTGCTGCGACAACGGTCCAGTCTCGGTCTTTCATCACAATTGTACCGACGAGGGAATCCGGAATGCCCTCGACCGCCGTCGCATACAGAGTTTCACAAAACTATCGCATTTAGTACGGAAGTACTATGTGATGGAAAGCACATGCAAGGCCCAGAAAACCCAACTGGAACCAACTGCCTTTAAGTAGTGTAGTGCCTGGGCTAAATGGATACACCCTTACGAGGCATCCGACCATAAGTCCGTCGGCAGAAAAAACAAACCCTTTATGGGATACAGGTTCATTCTTGATGAACTCCTCGACAAGCCCTCCGAGCATGTTGGGTACTCCGTCAGGTAGCTAAGAGTGGGGAGGCCATCCTCACCACCGCCACTCCAGAGAAACATTCTCCGGAGGAGGACAATTTTAACGTCCTCACGGTCTTCGAGACTTTCTCTTCAAATAATCAGGGTAAAAGGGCACTTCACGATCTCGCTGAAGTCCACCAAGTAACCGCAATGAGCCCAAGGAATGACGTGGCAATAACCTTCACCGCCACCGACGAACCAAGGGCCCGATCTGTCCGAGCACCCGCCGTTCTAGTGTTAAACTCCATTGTAGACGGCTTTCGACTCACCAAAGTGCTCATGGACGAAGGTAGTGGGCTTAACCTCATCTACGAGGATACGCTCAACAAAATGTAGGTTGATAGAACATGCATCAAGCAAAGCAGTACCACCTTTCGAGGCATCATCCCCAGTCGAGAAGCACGATGCTTTGGGAGAATTAAATTGGATGTAGTATTCGGCACGCATGAAAATTAAAGGTCTGAAGAGTTGCTCTTCCATGTGGTTCCCTTCAACAGTGGATATCACGCCATTCTAGGGCGGGACGCTTTCTCATGCTTCCAAGCTATACCCCATTACGGGTACATGAAGCTTAAAATGTCAGGGCCTAATGGAATAATCACAATTTCGAGTGACCCGGATAAGGCACTCCATGCTGAAAACAAAACTGCATCCTTGGCCCTTGAGGCACTATTCGAATCCTTAGCGGCCGAAGAACTAACCACCCTACAATTCACGGTGGACAAGGATGATGTGATTCTCGATAAGAGACCTAAATCCACCTCTTTCAAGCTAGTAGATGAAATAGTTGAATTTTAAGTGCACCCGACGGACCCCAATAAAACAGCATCCATCGGAGCACAGCTGGATCCGGCGGTAGACGCCGCCTTACGCGCGTTCCTGCACGAACATTGGGATACCTTCGCCTGGCACCCTTCGGACATGCCCGGGATCCCACGCAAAATGAGCGAACACAACCTCAGCATAACCAAAGGGTTCAAACCAGTTAAGCAAATGTTGCGGCATTTTTGTGAACCCAAACGACAAGCTATGGGGGAGGAGCTAGCCAAACTGCTCGAGGCCGGGTTCATCGGAGAAATCAAACACCCGGATTGGCTAGCCAACTTGGTCATGGTGCCGAAGAAGGAAAAATCCTGGCGCCTTTGTGTCGATTTCAAAGACCTCAATAAGGCTTGCCGTAAAGATCCTTTCCTGTTGCCCCACATTGACCAGATCATCGATGCGACCGCAGGACACAACTCATTGTGTTTCCTCGACGCTTACTCTGGATACCATCAGATTAAAATGAAGGAGTCCGACCAGGCTGCAACTGCGTTCATCACCCCGTATGGGGCCTTTCTATTTCAACATTATGCCTTTTGGGCTTAAAAACGCTGGTTCCACTTACCAACACATGATTCAAACATGCTTGGAAAAACAAATCGGCAAGACAGTTGAAGCATATGTGGACGACGTGGTCATCAAAACCAAACACGTCGAATCATTGGTGGACGATCTTTGCCTCACCTTTGGCAACCTCCAAACATACGATATACGGCTCAATCCGGAAAAATGCGTCTTTGGTGTCCCAGCCGAAAAGCTACTAGGGTTCATTGTTTCCCATAGAGGAATTGAAGCAAACCCAGCTAAGATCCGAGCCCTGTCACAATTGGTTACACCAGCAAGGTGCGTGGTGGCTTTGAGTCGCTTTATCTCCAGATTAGGGGAAAATGCATTACCACTTTACAGACTTCTTAGACACACTGACAACTTTGAATGGACGGAAGCAGCCACAACCGGATTGGAAGTAATAAAAACCTTACTAGCAGCCAACCCAATCCTAGCCGCCCCAATTATTGGCGAGCTTATGTTGCTTTATATCTTCGCAACTCACCAGGTAGTAAGCACTATACTCATCGTCGAGCGAGGGGAAGAGGGACATAGATTCCCCATCCAAAAGCCAGTGTATTACATATTGGAGGTCCTCACACCATGCAAATCCCGATACGCTCACTAGTAAAAGATAGCTTACACGGTCTTTATGGCATCCCAAAAAAACTCTGACACTATTTTCAAGAGTGTTTGATCACGATGGCATCTGAAGTACCACTTAATGACATTATAAATAACAAGGAGGCCACGGTCCTCATAGCTAAATGGGCCATTGAGTTCTTACCGTTCGAAATAACATACAAGCCACGCTGAGCTATTAAATCTCAGGTGATGGACGAATTCGTTGCCGAGTGGATGGAAGGCGAGCTCCCCAAAGAGTATAGTTCATACTCCAACAGGATCATGTACTTCGATAGCTCTAATATGCTAGCCAGACTGGGGGGCTGGAGTCATCTCGACATCCCCTATAGGGGACACAGTCCTCTACATGTTGCAAATCATGTACACAGACTCCAATAATGCAGCCGAATAATAGGCGCTTCTACATGGTCTCCGCATTGCTGTCTCCATGGATATACAATGCCTAGAGGTGTGCGGCGACTCAAACCTCGCAATATCTCAGGTAAACGGAGAGTTCGGCACAAAAGATCCAAAATTGGCGGCATATCGAAATGCCGTATTAAAAATATCGGCTCGGTTCGAGGGGCTTGAATTTCATCCGCTTGATACGTCTCCGTCGTATCTATAATTTTTTATTGTTCCATGCCAATATTATTCAACTTTCATATACTTTTGGCAACTTCTTATACTATTTTTGGGACTAACATATTGGCCCAGTGCCCAGTGCCAGTTCATGTTTGTTGCATGTTTTATGTTTCGCAGAAAACCCATATCAAATGGAGTCCAAATGGGATAAAAACAGACGGAGAATATTTTTGGAATGTTTATGATTTTTGGGAAGAATAATCAACATGAGGCGATGCTTGAGGGTCCCACGAGGCAGGGGGCGCGCCCCTGACCCTCGTCCTCGCCCCGTAAGGCGGTTCCTACTCTTGTTTTTGCCGCAAGAAAGCTAATATCCAGAAAAAAATCGTGTTGAAGGTTTCAATCCAATCGGAGTTACGGATCTCCGGGAATATAAGAAACGGTGAAAGGCCAGAATCTTGAACAGAGAAAAACGCAGAAACAGAGAGAGACAGAGCGACAGATCCAATCTCGAAGGGGCTCTCGCCCCTCCCACGCCATGGAAACCATGGACCAGAGGGGAACCCCTTCTCCCATCTAGGGAGAAGGTCAAGGAACAAGAATAAGAGGGGGGGCTCTCTCCCCCTCGCTTCCGGTGGCGCCGGAGTGCCACCGGGGTCATCATCATCACCGCGATCTACACCAACACCTCTGTCATCTTCACCAACATCTCCATCACCTTCCCCCATCTATATTCAGCGGTCCACTCTCCTGCAACCCTCTGTACCCTCTACTTCAACATGGTGCTTTACGCTTCATATTATTACCTAATGATGTGTTGTCATCCTATGATGTCTGAGTAGATTTTCGTTGTCCTATCGATAATTGGTGAATTGCTATGATTGGTTTAATTTGCTTGTGGTTATGTTGCTGTACTTTGGTGCCCATCATATGAGCGTGCGTGTGGATCACACCATAGGGTTAGTTGTATGTTGATAGGACTATGTATTGGAGGGCAAGAGTGACAGAAGCTTCAACCTAGCATCGAAATTGATGCATACGGGAATGAAGCGGGACCTGTCAGTGTCAAAGCCAGCGAATCTCGGGTAGGGGGTCCCGAACTGTGCGTCTAAGGCTAATGGTAACAGGAGGCTGGGGACACGATGTTTACCCAGGTTCGGGCCCTCTCGATAGAGGTAATACCCTACTTCCTCCTTGATTGATCTTGATGAAATGAGTATTACAAGAGTTGATCTTCCACAAGATCAGAGATGCTAAACCCTAGAAGCTAGCCTATGGTATGATTGTTGAAGTGTCCTACGGACTAAACCCTCCGGTTTATATAGACACTAGAGGGGCTAGGATTACACAGGGTCGGTTTACAGAGAAGGAGATCTACATCCGAATCGCCAAGCTTGCCTTCCATGCCAAGGAGAGTCCCATCCAGACACGGGACGAAGTCTTCTATCTTGTATCTTCATAGTCCAACAGTCCCGCCAAAGTACATAGTCCGGCTGTCCGGATACCCCCTTATCCAGGACTCCCTCAGTAGCCCCCGAACCAGGCTTCAATGACGATGAGTCCGGCATGCAGATTGTCTTCGGCATTGCAAGGCGGGTTCTTTTCCAAATCCGGTGCACCCGTCGTGGCGAATAGTGTCTGCTATCCCAGTAAGGTTGTACTCCTCGGCTTCTGTGCTTCAATAATGGCCACCTCCATGTGTCGATCAAAGGCGAGGGGCCAGGGCATTTTTGCATTTGACACCCTAATCCCGTAGATGAACCGTCTATTTGAGGAGACGGGGATCTTCAGATCCAAATCACACCATCTTCCCCCAAGCAAGCATTCCGCAGAGCGTGCCCAAAATAGGCAATCCCATCATGACCGGTCGCTGCAGCCCTGCTCGCCGCTCCCCCAGCTCGAAGCCAGGGGATTGGGAAAAGTGTTCCATCCCTCACAGCCGCCTAATAGAGCTGCAGACCAAAGAGTTTCTTCCGCCTGCATACATGGTCCCTGTCCGATCCAGACTAGCCACCTATAATGGCGGGGAGGAAGCGGAGTGATTCCCCAACCCTTCTCTGGGGGAGCGGGTATGCCTTGTCCCGTATCTGCTAAGAGGCGTCGGGTTTCCAATCCACCCATTCCTCTGCGGGCTCCTGGAGTTTTACGGTCACTAGTTGCATAATCTTGCCTCCGCCTCCATACTGCATATTGCGGGCTACGTTGCCCTCTGCGAGCTGTTCCTGGGCTGCGAAGCTCATTTCGAGCTATGGAAGAGGTTATTCTGCCTCGTCCCCCGCAACCAGGAGGTATCTATATATCAAGTGGGCGGAGCCGAAATATGGCGCATCGCCCAGACCAGATACCTGTCCGGTACTCCAAAGAAGGCGTCCGAAGACTGGCCCTCGGAGTGGTTTTATGTTGATGATGTTCCCCTTCCGGACCCTGTCCGGACGGCCCTTCCTGAGTTCACCAATACTCCGCTGAAGAAACGCCAAAGCTGGCGCCCTCGGAGCCCCCGGGAGGAGGAAAACAGGGAAGTCTTCTATCTGATGAGCCGGATACAAACCCCTGGCCAAATCAGGATTGACAATAATTGAAGTCATGTCAATATGTATTATAAGGGGAGTGCAGCCACTTCAATATAGGGGAAACCCATGTGGCACTTCAATGGAGAAGACGATGCCTCCCGCTGCGGTCGCAAAGGTCCAGACTCCACCACATCTTTGGCGAGGATACTATCTGAATTGTACAAGGGAGAAGAAGAGGAGTTCCTCCGCATTAAACCGCGTGATGGATTTTCCATGTACAACCCCCGAAGCTGGGTAAGTTGTTATTTGTTATTCGACTCTACTCGTTCTTACCTTCTTTACCACAATTATTTACCTTGCCGTCTCAAAACAGGAACTAAGGAAGGCCGTGACAGAATTCAACAACCCCTCTCCGCAGCCAGAGGATCCCAGTCGGGCTCTCGACCCCGGACTTGAAGAAGATCCGGACATATCCGTGGAATTCGTCGACCGGACTTTTTATTAGGCAAGCAGTGGCCGCTCTTTAGTGGCCATCATCGCGGATTATCCTGGACTTCTTCCCGTGTCGCATGTAAGTAATGTCGGGGCTTCAACCTTCCAAAAGGATTCCTTAGTTTTGCCGTACCTTATGATCATACGCCGTGTTTTTACAGAAACGGCGGTCGGGACACCGTGCGGAACCCGCGGGGGCATCTCAACAAGAGGCGCCTAGAAACAGTAGGCTTAAAAGGAAGGCGGTCAGGAGCAGTACGCAAGCGCAAAGGTATTCATTGAACTTGCCCCATGATTTATTTAGTCGATTTGTAGAGACGTGACAGCTTTAATTACGTCCTGTCAGGAAACACCAGACTGTGTCCGGGGATCCTACCGGCCATGCCTCCAGCAGTTGGATTCCTGGACCGGATTCCCAGGCGGAGGCTGATGTGGGTACAGTGCCAAACTGTCCTCCTGCGGAGGATACGGATATGCTTTCCGCCACAAATTCAGAAGTGGAGAGCGCCATGAATCACCGGCGCCGATGGGTCATACTCCGCGGTGGTATTTTTTCTGAAGAGGCGTTCAACGCCTTCAATTCCGGACATGCCTATATCTGTGCTGCTCAAGATGGACTTGCCAGAGCAACGGACCAGTATGTGAAGGATATACGGGTAAGAGAATTTTAATAAGTATGTGTAGTAGTAGCTCCTAAGACTTGAAACAGTTGGCACAGCTGATTTAAGGATCATTAAATGTATAGGTTCTTGTAGAGAAGAATGCCCAGTTGTCTCAAGAGCTGGAGGAGTGCAAGACTCAAATGAAGGCTAATGTAGCCGAACAAGAGGGATCCAAAAAGATTTCTTCTGGTAATTCTTCTACCAGTTTGTGTGTTCGGCATGGTGTATATATCTGACGAAATATTCGGCAGATAATCCCGGAGGAAATCAAGGGTTATGGGAGGTAATGAGCTGCATCTTCAAAGTCAACTGAAGGCGGGCGAACATTTGCTGATGCAGTCTATTCAGGTGAAGAATAAGCTGCAAGATGCTAATCTCCAACTGAGCGTCGAATTAAAAGATGTTCGGGCTCATCTTGCGGATTCCGTGAAGGAAAACCGGAGGCTTCGACGCGGCATTTATAGTAAGTGCTTTGAACGAACTGTAGTATAGTTCGGCGAGGAAGCGTATTGACAGAGTTATGTCTACAGGTATGTTGACGGGACGCCCGGAAGAGGAGATGCCTGCTCTGCAGGCGATATGCTGCAAGAGCTTTCACAACTGCACGAACAAGCTCGGCAGGTGATGCAGGGTATTGCCTAGGCTTTGTGGCTGTCCGCTTCCCTGCCAGGAGGCATGGGCAAACTTGTGGAGATGCTCAAAGGAGCACGGCGGTGCTTCCGATTATGGAAGATATCAGCCTGCCGTTAAGGTGCGAGAGAAGTGTGGGCCATGGTGAAGACACGATACGCCAAGGCTGACCCGAACCATATGGCCGAAGTCGGACCGGCTAGGCCAGATGGACAAGAGATATCCATTAGTTTGGTATATGATCAAGTAGCATTAGCTGCGAAGTATTCCCAGCAGGATTGTAAGCTAGACAGCCTGTTGGATGGTATAGAGGAAGAGTATAGCCAGTTTGTATGATTATGTAATTTTGAATGGGCTCGCGTACTCTCTAACCGGATTGAAAATCATTTGTCATGGCGGACCTTTCCGTTTCAGCCCCCCGGATCCGACAGTCCGGGGTGTATCCGAATACCCACACGGTAAGGAAAAAACCAGGGTATGCGTGGAAACCAGGCATAGGGGTCATAAGTTCTTGAACAGACAAGTACCCAACTAGTTATGTTATATTACATTTATAGTAAGAAACATCTTCCAGAGAGAATAGTTCCGTTAGGGGTTCCTTTCTCTGGGTACGCATGCATCGATGTGCATGTCCGAACTGCGAACAGGAGCGCAGGATACAAAACATCTGGGTATTTTTGTTGTAAGGAACGAGGACATCATTTGTTTACTGACCGAATATTCCCTTAAGAATGCTAGCTTTCGGCTTCACCCAGTCTGAGGTACACATCCGGCTCAACCGGCAGTAACAATCGCAGAGGTGCTCCCCTTATGTCCTAGCCGAATTAACGGGAACGTAGGGCATAAATACAAGAGCCAGGCAACCCAGCATGGCCAAAACTTAAGTCATATCGATGCATATAGTGGTGAAGAAAAGGCACATATGGACAGAAAAATGCATATGTGGCTGGCAACAAGCCAGTAGAGTGGTTATATATACAGCTTCCGAATAGGAAGCCCCCAGGTATAGTGTGCGCGCATAATGCGGCCGGGGTGCTCAGGGCATCCGTACAGTTTTAAGGTTGTATATAAAAAAAGGAAAAAGACGAGAAAGGAGGGGGGAGGACATAATTGAGGGGGTGGAGTTAAGGAGACGAACATTGGGTCCGGCGCTAGGCATAGAATCTCCGGAGTCTGGCTGCGTTCCACGGGTTCGGCTCTAGTGTGTTATCAGATGCACTGCACAGACGGTACGCTCCTCCTGTGAGAACTTTATCAATGATGAAGGGGCCTTTCCACTTGGGTTTGAGCTTGTCCTTCTTCTTCTCCGGTAGGCGTAGAACGAGTTCGCCAATGTTGTAAGTTTTGTCCCGTACTTCTCTGCTTTGGTACCTTCGAGCCTCTTGCTGATAGAATGTGGAACAGGCTTTAGCGACATCACGTTCCTCCTCCAAAGCATCTAAGTTGTCCTGGCGGTCTTGCTCGGCTTCCTTCTCTTCATACATGCGCACACGAGGTGAGTCATGAATTATATCGCAGGGCAGCACTGCTTCTGCGCCGTACACCATGAAAAATGGTGTGTATCCGGTGGTGCGATTCGGCGTGGTCCGCAGCCCCCAGAGTATGGAGTCGAGTTCCTCGACCCAATGCATGTCTGATTCCTTCAAGGATCGCACTAGTCTGGGTTTGATGCCGCTCATAATAAGACCGTTTGCACGTTCAACCTGACCGTTTGTTTGGGGGTGATAGACAGAGGCGTAGTCGAGCTTAATGCCCATTTTGCCGCACCAGGCTTTCACCTCCTCGACTGTAAAGTTCGAGCCATTGTCAGTGATGATACTGTGGGGGACACCGTAACAGTGTACAACCTCCGATATGAAGTCTATCACTGGTCCGGATTTGGCCGTTTTAACTGGTTTGGCTTCAATCCATTTGGTGAACTTGTCCACCATGACCAATAGGTATTTTTTCTTATGGCTTCCCCCTTTGAGGGGTCCCACCATATCCAGCCCCCAGACCGTGAAGGGCCAAGTTATGGGGATTGTTTCGAGAGCGGTAGGGGGCATATGGCTCTGATTGGCAAATAATTGGCAACCAACGCAATGTTGGACAAGGTCCTGTGCGTCTGCCCGGGCTGTTGGCCAGTAGAATCCTGTCCGAAAGGCCTTGCTTATGAGAGCTCGGGCTGCCGCGTGGTGCCCGCCTAGTCCAGAATGGATTTCGGCTAAGAGATGCCTCCCTTCCTCTTCCAAGATGGATCGTTGGAGCACTCCGGTGGCGCTCTTCTTGTAGAGTTCTCCTTCATGGACTTTGTAGGCTTTAGAGCGTCGCACAATACAACGTGCCTCATTTTGGTCCTCGGGGAGCTCTTGCCTATTAAGGTAGGCCAAGAAGGGCTCGGTCCACGGGGCGATGTCAACCATTATTTCGTGGGCCAAAGAAGTTATTTCCGTGGCAGAGCCTCCGATTACGTTAGAAGGTCCACAATCTGGGGTTGTGTTCGGACCCGGACTAATAATGCCGGAGTCCCCCTCCCATGCCACGGATGGTTTGAACAACCTTTCTAAGAAGATGTTAGGTGGTATGGGGAAGCGTCTAGCGCTGATGCGGGCGAGGATATCGGCCGCTTGGTTATTTTCTCTAACCACATGGTGGAATTCGAGCCCCTCGAACTGAGCTGGCATTTTGAGGACGGCATTGCGATAGGCCGCCATTTTCGGATCCTTGGCGTCAAAGTCTCTGTTTACCTGAGATATTGCGAGGTTCGAGTCCCCGCGCACTTTGAGGCGTTGAATGCCCATGGAGACTGCCATCCGAAGACGATGCAACAGAGCCTCGTATTCGGCTGCATTGTTGGAGTCTGTGAATAATATTTGGAGGACATACTGTACCGTGTCTCCAGTGGGGGATGTCAGGGCGACACCCGCTCCTAATCCGGCCAGCATTTTGGAGCCGTCGAAATGCATGATCCAATTTGAGTACGCGTCGTACTCTTTAGGGAGTTCGGCTTTTGTCTATTCGGCGACGAAGTCAGCCAGTACTTGCGACTTAATGGCCCATCGTGGTTTGTATGTTATGTCAAATGGAAGGAGCTCAATAGCCCATTTAGCAATTCGGCCTGTTGCGTCGCGGTTATTTATTATGTCATTGAGTGGAACTTCGGAGGCCACCGTGATCGAACACTCTTGAAAGTAGTGTCGTAGTTTCTGGGATGCCATGAAGACCGCATACGCTATCTTTTGATAGTATTGGTACCGAGATTTACATGGAATGAGGACAGTGGACACGTAGTATACCGGCTTTTGGAGCAGGAACTTGTGTCCGTCTGCCTCTCGTTCGACGACGAGCACTGCGCTCACAACTTGGTTTGTTGTGGCTATGTCCAAGAGTGCCTTTATTTCTTCCAGTCCGGCCGTGCCGCATCTGTCCACTCGAAGTGTTTGGTGCATCGAAGAAGGCGATACAAGGGTAGTGCCTTTTCTCCTAAGAGGGAGATAAAGCGGCTTAAGGCAGCCACACATCCAGTCAGTTTCTGGATCTGCTTGAGGTCTGTTGGGATAGCCAACTGTGATAGAGCTCGGATTTTTGCCGGGTTGGCTTCAATTCCTCTATTGGAAACGATGAAGCCAAGGAATTTTCCGGAGGGTACTCCGAAGACACACTTCTCCGGGTTGAGCTTGATGTCGTATGTTCGGAGATTATCAAACGTAAGCCTCAAGTCGTCTATTAAGATTTTGACGTGTCTTGTTTTGATGACCACATCGTCTACGTAGGCCTCTACTATCTTGCCGATTTGTTTTTTCAGGCATGTCTGAATCATGCGTTGATAGGTTACGCCGACATTTTTGAGCCTGAAGGGCATGGTGTTGAAATAGAATGGGCCGTACGGGGTGATGAAGGTTGTGGCAGCCTGGTCGGACTCCGCCATCTTTATTTGATGGTATCTGGAGTATGCGTCGAGGAAACACAATGAGTCATGTCCAGCAGTGGCATTGATTATCTGATCAATGCGCGGGAGGGGGATGGGATCCTTAGGGCAAGCTTTATTGAGGTCTTTGAAATCAACACATAAGCACTAGGATTTGTCCTTTTTTGGTACCATTACCAAGTTTGCTAGCCAATCCGGATGTTTGATGTCTCTGATAAATCCGGCTTCGAGTAGCTTGGCTAGCTCTTCTCCCATGGCTTGCCGCTTACACTCTGAGAAGAGCCTAAGAGTCTGCTTGACTGGCTTGTATCCTTTTAGTATATTGAGGTTGTGTTCGGCCGGCCTGTGTGGGATGCCCGGCATGTCTGAAGGGTGCCAGGCGAAAATATCCCAATTTTCACGCAGGAAGTCTCGCAGTGCGGCGTCTATTGTAGGGTTCAGTTGTGTCCCTATGGAAGCTGTCTTCGAAGGGTCCGTTGGGTGGACCTAGAATTTGACTATCTCGTCCGCTGGCTTGAAGAAGGTGGATTTAGGTCACTTGTCGAGTATCACATCATCTCTGTCCACTGTTGCTCGCAGTGTTGTCAGTTCTTCGGCCGCGAGGGCTTCTGATGACGCCTCCAGGGCGAGGGCGGCAGTTTTATTTTCGGCGTGGAGTGCGACGTCCGGATCACTAGCTAGGGTGATGATTCCGTTGGGCCCGGGCATTTTGAGCTTCATATACCCGTAATGGGGTATAGCCTGAAAATTCGTGAATGCGTCCCGCCCCAAGAGGGCGTGGTATCCGCTGCTGAACGGGGCTACTTGGAATGTAATTTCTTTGGACCTGTAATTCTCCGGCGTGCCGAATACCACATCCAGTGTGATTTTTCCCGCGCATTGTGCCTCTCGACTGGGGATAATTCCCCTAAAGGTCGTGCTGCTTCATTCAATGCGTCTTTTGTCAATTTCCATCTTGTTAAGGGTTTCCTCATAGATGAGGTTTAGTCTGCTTCCGCCGTCCATGAGCACTTTAGTAAGCCTGAAGCCATCCACGATTGGGCTAAGGACCAAAGCGGCTGGTGCTCGGACTGTCCGGAATTGGGGTTCGTCACTGCCGTTGTAGGTTATAGCCGTGTTGTTCCATGGGTTTATTGTTGCCACGTGGCAAACTTCTGCGAGGCTGCGGTGAGCTCGCTTGCGCCTATTATTTTAGGCGAAAGTCTCGAAGACTGTAAATACCGTATTGTTGTCTCCGGCGGGATATTTTATGAGGAGATCCTCGCTGCTCTTTGCTACCTGCCGGAGTATCCAACATGCTCTAAGGCTATGCGTTGGCGTAGTATCCGGTGTGTTGTGAATCTTGCATGGCCCATTTAGCCATTATTCCAATACGGTTCCGCGCCTTGCGGCGGGCTTTATTTTTTTGGTACTTGAATCAGGTGACTTACGAGAGTTGACCCTTTTAGTTCGGACAGAGGATTTGGCTATAGCCGGATTGTCCCAGAAGCTGGTTTGGGTTTTCCAGGTGCTTTCCATTGCGCAGTACTTCTGCACTATGGCCGCTAAGTCAGCGAAGTGTACTATGTCACAGAGACTTATAGCATTGAGAATTCCTTTGTCCGTGCAATTTTTGCAAAAGAGGGAGATTGTGTCTGTCTCGCGACAGTCCTTGACCCTGTTTATCACGAGGAATCTGGCCCAGTAGTGGTGTACTGTTTCTTGGGGCTCTTGTCTGATATGGGAAAGATTCGATAAATCTGGGTGGGTGGGTGGATTTGAATACGAATCCCGACCCCAGGGACCCAGGGGCAAAGAATCTTCCAAGCTTAACGGCTCGGGTTGAGGGGCGTTGCCCAATTTCTTTGGCCCGCCCCCTCAATCCTGAGTCCGGGACTGGGGCCATGTCCTTCTGCGAGCGGGTGTCCGGCTCGGAGAGCTCAGAAATCCGGACATAGTTCGTCCTCAAAGTGGAGGGAGAATTAGGTTGATGGTCTTCCACTACCGCTATCTCACGGGTGACCGGTGGAGAGTGAATCTCCCTTTGATCAGGTTTAAGTCCGATCCGGTCATAGTCCATAGCGACGCCCAGGGCGGCGATGCGATCCAAGAGCCATTGAGGGAGAAGAGCTCCATTGGATCCATCTGTTTGGCAAATTCTGAATCAACATGGAGGCTATTTTTGATGACCTGAGAAGTCATTGTCGGCGCGACAGCCGATCGGGCGGTCATAAGGAAGCCGCCCAGCCGGAGAGTTTGGCCTAAAGCCAGGGCTCCCCAGGAGGTGATGTTGTCCTTGAAAACGAGGCGAGCCATCAAGCCTTATCGCGACGACATAGAGGAACTCTCAATGAAAGCACCAATGTCGGTGTCAAAACCGGCGGATCTCGGGTAGGGGGTCCCGAACTGTGCGTCTAAGGCTAATGGTAACAGGAGGCTGGGGACACGATGTTTACCCAGGTTCGGTCCCTATCGATGGAGGTAATACCCTACTTCCTGCTTGATTGATCTTGATGATATGAGTATTACAAGAGTTGATCTACCACGAGATCAGAGAGGCTAAACCCTAGAAGCTAGCCTATGGTATGATTGTTGATGTGTCCTACAGACTAAACCCTCTGGTTTATATAGACATCGGAGGGGCTAGGATTACACAGGGTTGGTTTACAGAGAAGGAGATCTACATACGAATCGCCAAGCTTGCCTTCCACGCCAAGGAGAGTCCCATCTAGACACGGGGCGAAATCTTCTATCTTGTATCTTCATAGTCCAACAGTCCGGCCAAAGTACATAGTCCGGCTGTCCGGATACCCCCTTATCCAGGACTCCCTCAGGACCAACATATCTTAATTCTATGGTTGGGTTTTACCATAATGAACGTTAGTAGTTGCAGATGCTTGCTAATAGTTCCAATCATAAGTGCATAGAATTCCAAGTCAGAGATGACATGCTAGCAGTAGCCTCTCCCACATAAAACTTGCTATCAGTCTAGTAAAGTAGTCAATTGCTTAGGGACAATTTTGCAACTCCTACCACCAGTTTTCCACACTCGTTATACTAACTTTATTGCTTCTTTATCTAAACAGCCCCTAGTTTATATTTATGTGCTCTTTATATTCTTGCAAACCTATCCCGTTACACCTACAAAGTATTTCTAGTTTTATACTTGTTCTAGGTAAAGCGAATGTCAAGTGTGCGTAGAGTTGTATCGGTGGTCAATTGTGACACCCCAAAATTTTGACCTTGTTTTGTTAATTAAAATTTTGCCAGAAATTAAAATTTTTGTTTTCTGGGCTCCCTTTTGATTTTTGGACCATTTTTTCCCTCTCTTGTTATTATGGAGTTTTCCCCAAAAAGAAAATCTTTCAAATATTTTATTGGGCTTGTTTAACCTCTCAAGAAAAACTTTTCTTTTATTAGTAGAACTAATTACATAATTAATTTGCTTGATCTTTATTTTCTTGAAAAATAGTTTTCCAAGATTATATTGCCATATTTATACTACAACCATTTGACAAATTTACTTAAAATTTCAACCAAAATTTGGAGATGTCAGGTGATGTTTTAAAATCACTTTTATGCAAGAATATCTTTTATTCATGAAATATTTTGAGCTCTACACCCAATTTTCTTCTCTGGTCCAGAGGACAGTTTTGCACTACAACCTATTTAAATAATTCTTAAATACTCCTACCAAAATTTTGGGATGTCAACAGGAGTATATTAATCAACTTTTGCAAAAAACCAGTGAGGTCCTTTGAAAAATTTGAGTGAACCATCCTCATCTTCATTCTGGTCCAACATGATGGTTTGTACATCATCCATATTCTTGCTTGCTCTTTGGCCCTTGATTCTTTCCCCTGCTTGTAGACCACCCTACAAAACCCCTAAGTCCAGGAGCATGCAACCATTGGAATACTTTTGGTCAATGAGATGATGCCATTTACCTCCTGTCCAGAATTGAAGTTCTGCAAAACTTGCACTAGCAAGTTTGTGCTTTTCACAAACTAACCTCACCACCCTCTTGTTCATCTAAAGAGACTAGGATCTGGAAGGTTTGGCCACTCCAAGAAAAGCCTAAGTGCCTGTGGCATTTTGTCAAAAACCTGGAGTGCATGGACAGATTTGGCATGAGTTTTTATTTGCACTATGAACTTGGTCTCCTGACCAAACCACCTTGTCCCTTGATCTTCCCTCTATCACTAACCTTATCCTGTTGCTTGCCAACCTCGCCCGAGTGCTCTGGAGTGCCATGGCATTTCACCGAGCACTTGGTGGGCATGCACTGGGCGCGCCCAGAGCACGCCAACTGCAGCCACACATCTGAAACCGCCGCGTCGCGCCCCTGGTTTTGCCACTCACTGCAGAGCCACGCCACACACTCTCCCTCTCTCCAGAACATGCCAACCAGCCCCTCGCCACGCCTCCGACAGGCCAAGAGCCAGCCGCCATGGCCGCCCGACAGTGCACCCTGCCACGGTCGGCACCGCCGAGCCACCAGCGCTCGCCAGCTGCCCCCTAGAGCGGCTCAAGCTCATCCACAGCCTCGTCCTCTAGCGCGCGTCGCCGCCGCGTCGCCCTATCTACAGAACGGCGGTCGCCGGCAAGCTTATCCACGGCCGCCGCGAGCCGACTCGGATGTGCTATAAAAGGAGGCCCCGAAAGGAGGCCCCCGAGCTCCTCCGTGCACGGAGGCAGCCACACACCATCCTTCTCGTGGCCCCTTAGCCGTCAATCGAAGAGAGAAAGTCGTCTTCTTCCTCTCCGGCAACTCCTGCCGCCGCCCCTGCCCCAAACATTCTGGCGCCACCAGGACCTCCCCCTCTCCACTCTCTTCACCAGAAGCTCTCTATTCCTCCCATGGACCCATCCCCCTGCTCAATTTTGATCGGGAACCACCATAGCCACAAACCCACTTTGCTCCCGAAGCCTCCTCCGCCGCGAAGCTCGTCACCGACGACTCCCTCCATCCCCATCAATCCCTCGACCACCGAAAGAACCGCCCCAGTCTTGCGGATCCATCCCCACCCTCGGGGGCCCGCGAGGAGCCGCCTAACACCGGTGACGATCGCCGGAGCCCCCGCCTCTGTTCGGCCAGAGGAAGAAGAGGGGAGGGGACTGGTCAAACCTGACCAGTGGGCCAGGCAGGCCCACTGTCAGTGACCCAGCCCCGCCACCACGTGTATTAAGTGGAGGCGCATTCTCAAAGTACGTCTTCGACGTGTGCGTATATTCGAAACGTTTTTTTCTTTTTTTTCTTTTTCTGTTTTATTTTAAAAATAGTTTTTGACCAAAACTTTGACCGAGCTTAACTTTTTAAATACAACTCCAAATGAGTTGATTCTTTTTCCTACCTCTCTAAAATATTGTCTAGTTTATTTTAAGATTTATTTAAAAAAAATTCAGACAACTTTTTGGTACTGTTTTTGAAACTATATATTGATTCAAAAATATTTTAAATAGGATTTTGGAGAGAGGAGAAAGCTTTCAAAAGTTTTGGAGTGCACCCTGCCTTTCCACACATTGAAGGCAAGCATCCTGAACCCTGGCATAATACTTTGCATGCATTGTTTGACACAATCATGACACCACCTCATTACATAGGACTCGTTATTTTATGTGGTGATATGATCATTTGCATGAATGCTTATTGGAATTTCCTTGTTGTTGGAAATGGACATGCTTGGGATGATGATCATCCTCGTATGCCTTCCGTGCCTACCAGAAGGAAAACAGGAAAGTCTCTGTCTTGGGTAGACCCGAGCTTGTCCCTAGTTCCTCGTCGAGACGAGTGTGTCCGGCATGGCATGAGGGGTATGATGAGTGGTGACGCTGTCTGTTGGATAAAATATATTCGTTATGCTAATCATGCAGGGAATACTTAAACCTCCTGAGTCGACCATAGATCGAGTCTTGTTCCAGTAACCCCCATACTTGTTTCGTACTACCACTCGTCTCTACAACAAGTAGAGTACGGTTCAGTAAGTTGTCAACCCCTTTCTAACACACACCGTACAGAGAGGCCATGGTGGAAGATACCGGTTGTAGCTGGTAGGCAGGCCACCTGGTCCGGGGGCATGGGTGTTTCCGGTTGAGACCGAGAGGGGAGGCCACCCCTTAGAGCGCGCAATATAAATATGATCCCATGCTACGCGAGGTTGTAGCCTCCGCACTTAGACTTTGCTTCACAGGTGTCGTGGGTGATTCCAGACACGTGTGAGTTAAGCTGGTGTGCGCAAGTTAGGTGTGTTTTCAACAAAAAGACCATAGATGGAATTAGTCCCGATGGACTAAAGGAATCCGTTACTCGTGGGTAAAGAGTACACCCTCTGCAGAGATTAAACCTATTCGAATAGCCGTGTCCATGGTTAAGGATTACACTCTGGGATGGGTCAAGTGTCGGTCTTAGTTTCGCTCTTCGGAGGAGAAAAACTGTTAAACCAGAACATGGATCGTGACTTGAGACTTATGATGATTATTATTTTTTATTATGGACTAACACCTTTATATTAATTGAAATACCGAGTATCCCTGGGATGGTTCTACCTCCTGGGTATTCACTGTGATTATTTATAAGCCCTTTATGTGGTGTCGCTCAGACGCCCAATTGTGGCATGCTTGTTATTTCTTTTATAAGCCCTTTATGTGGTGTCGCTGAGACGCCCGACTATGACATTTCTTTTATAAGCCCTTTATGTGGTGTCGCTAAGACGCCCGACTGTGGCATTTCTTTTATAAGCCCTTTATGTGGTGTCGTTGAGACGCCCGACTGTGGCATTTTCTTTTATAAGCCCTTTATGTGGTGTCGCTGACACGCCCGACTGTGGCATTTATTCTATAAGTCCTTTATGTGGTGTCGCTAAGACGCCCGACTGTGGCATTTCTTTTATAAGCCCTTTATGTGGTGTCGCTCAGACGCCCGACTGAGGTATTTCTCTTTATTTACTGACCTTTCGAGGCGTCGCTTCAGACACCCGATCGGTGCCTTTTATTATTAATACGTTATTGCATTTTCATAAATAACCTGCTTACATGCATCAGAGATTTATTTACCTTTTGTGACTGACGTCATGAGCATAAATATTTCGGAACATCGTTGTTATATTATACCCGTGTTCATAATGTCTGCGAGTACATTCAAAGTACTCACTGGCTTGTCCCTAGCTATTGTCTTGGCCATATCTCTTGCACGGAGAGGAGCGACCTTGATGACAGCGCCGGAACCCACGCAATGGTGATAGCAACCTCGCGAAGATAGGAGTTAACCTGGTCAGCTGTTCCCGTGGGAAATGGAGTCCCATAGACACTGATGATTCACAACCCACTTCCGCCATCAACCTCTAGAAACCATTTGTTGTACTCACAGACTAGAATGGTCTTGTACTTTATATTTTGTGTTTTGCTTGGAATTTCTGTGTCAAGTTGGTGCCTCATCAGCTAACAGTAATCCTGGGGCTGATGAGCACAAGGGCCATTTTCTGGGAATTAATACCCGGAAAACTGGTCGCCACAAACTCGGTATCAGAGCCAGGCTGACCATTGGCTAATCCTATCTTAGCCAGGTCGAAAAACTTAGGCAAACCAACCCACCAGACCTTAACCAAACCCCAGCCAAGCTTCTCGTGCAAGATAGCCACACAGTGACCCCGACACTTTTGGCAGTCGATGCCCAACCTATCAACCTAGCCTGTCGATCACGCGCTAGTCACCAGCACCCAAGATGTCTCCTTCACAAGCGTGCGAAGGAAGACTCTGTCCCCTTTTTCTATAAAAAGGGAACGCTAGCCCCAACCCAGCACAGCACATTCTCTACCCCAAACCGAGCCATAATGCCTGGCCCCGTAGTACATAATGAGACCCCAGCAACCAACCTTGGAGGTTTTGTGACCATACTCGCAAACCTCACCCGTCGTGCCTATGTGTTAGAAGAGCCCCCAGAATATGTTGTGTACCAAGGACCCATGGGTGGTGAAAGCCGTCAATTCTGGGCCACTGTGCACATCTACGGTAGGGGTCTGTCTCTAGAACGCCCCTACAGGTTCACCGGAAGGACAACTTCCTTTGAGCCACAAGCCATCCAGCTAGCTGCTCGAGAGGCTATAGTTCAACTCCGGCAGTTGTCGCCCAGAGTTAACTGTCGCTCGTTCTACTACTACCCCAGACGCGAAGGGTATGGTAGACCACCCCAAGTTGCCAGCGGAGATCACAAGACAGATCCTGCATTATTGCACCTAGTGCGCTATGTAGGTGCACTAGAGGCACTATTCAATCAAATCACCATTGATCTGATCGCAGCTCGTGGAGAGCTGGTTCGTCGAGCCCCAGCGAGAGGAGAAGACGAGCCCGATGCCGACAACCCAGTCGTGCTGTTCGGACAACCAATCGAGACCTTGAGATCAACCCCAGCCATCAACCAAGATGCTTTGATGACCACAAAAGTGCTTCGTCGCCTTTTGGGAGCACACTCCAACGGGATTGTGGCCAACAATCCCCGTGATGGTCATCATCGCTACCCCGACCCTGCAGTTCCTGCACCATCTCTGGCTAATTCCAACGGTGAGAACCATGGAGAAGCCTCGACATCCACAAGGCACGCCCGTTTGGATATAAACGAGGTAGACTAAGTCACCTGAGTAGTGCCAAGTCTGAGTGTATTCTCGCTTGGTAACCGTGTGATCGTGTGAATTAACGCAGCCTGTTGTTGTGCCCCTGTTTTAGATATTAACCTTGCATATTTACGTCAGCACGCAGTTGCATATTTTTTCAGGTACAGCTACCAAGACCACCCCGACAACCCAGAGTGATACGTCACTTTAGTGAGGTATGTATCTGTGGCTTTGACCTCGACCCTTGGAGCTAAGCTGGCAAATTTATTACCGTTCACCACGGTAAAATGACCAAGCTCCAGTGCTATAAAAAGGCCACCTCGTGACCTTACCAAGCACCCCACACCTTGTGCACCACCCTCACAACCTTTTTCCTGTCATGTCGAGCCCCAGTATTTTATCTGAGAACCCCCGATGCAACCCTAGGTAGCTTCGTCAAAATATTGTGGGACTTTACCTGCAGTACCATGGGTTCTACCCAGCCACCCCAGTATGAGCTGTTCAAATCGAGAATCACACCTTCCACCTCGAAATATTGGGCAGCAGTACACATCCCTCCCGTAGACTCCAACCAAGATCCAACGAAAGTCTCCTTCATGGGGAAATCAATGCCAACCCCACATATGGCCATAGAAGCTGCTGCTTGCGAAGCACTCACTCGCCTTCGATTCGTGGTACCCTATGCTAGTGAACAAGGGTATTATTACTTTCCGAGCCGTGCAGCACCCGGAGAAGTAACATCTTTTCCCAGTAGACGGATTGAGAGAGACCCAGTACTGGCCAACCTGGTCCAGTACGTCATCGCTCAAGAACGTTTGACCCAGCGAGTAATGGGTTACCTCCAGAGTCTCGCAGACTTAAATCCTCAGATCGCCATCGGCAGACCACTGAGGCCAGACCAAGAGAGACACATTCATTGTCTGATCAATCCGCTTTCCCCGATAGAAGAGGAGTGCGTTCCAGTTCCAGAGATATTTTCTCGGGACCCCGTCCAGTTACCATTTGCATTATAGACGTCGCTGCTATGTTTATTCTTGCAACTTTTACTTATGTGTTGTAACTTATGCGTGGTACCCCGAGTTTGTGCGGCGAGTAAATTATTTAGTTTCTATTAATGTGAGTAGTTCTGTTGCGGTTTGACTATTACTGTTTCTCTCACGAAGAATCCTTGAGTGATATTCCTTTTCCCTGAGTTGTTGCATCGTATATCTTCTCACGCCGTGGATTTCTTTATTTCACACAGCACCACGGTAGCAAACTCACCTCCGCTCGAACACATACCATGCTTGCAAAGACACGTAACCGTGGGGTATTTGTTTTTCAAAACCGCTCTTAACAAATCTCGAGAACGAGATTTTTCTTAAGGGGGGTAGTGTTGTGACACCCCAAAATTTTGACCTTGTTTTGTTAATTAAAATTTTGCCAGGAAATTAAATTTTTTGTTATTTGGGCTCCCTTTTGATTTTTGGACCATTTTTTTCTCTCTTGTTATTATGGAGTTTTCCCCAAAAAGAAAACCTTTCAAATATGTTATTGGGCTTGTTTAACCTCTCAAGAAAAACTTTTCCTTTATTAGTAGAACTAATTACATAATTAATTTGCTTGATCTTTATTTTCTTGAAAAATGGTTTTCCAAGATTATATGGCCATATTTATACTACAACCATTTGATAAATTTACTTAAAATTTCAACCAAAATTTGGAGTTGTCAGGTGATGTTTTAACATCACTTTTATGCAAGAATATCTTTTATTCATGAAATATTTTGAGCTCTACACCCAATTTTCTTCTCTGGTCCAGAGGACAGTTTTGCACTACAACCTATTTAAATAATTCTTTAATACTCCGACCAAAATCTTGGGATGTCAACAGGAGTATATTAATCAACTTTTTGCAAAAACCCAGTGAGGTCCTTTGAAAAATTTGAGTGAACCATCCTCATCTTCATTCTGGTCCAACATGATGGTTTGTACATCATCCATATTCTTGCTTGCTCTTTGGCCCTTGATTCTTTCCCCTGCTTGTAGACCACCCTACAAAACCCCTAAGTCCAGGAGCATGCAACCATTGGAATACTTTTGGTCAATGAGATGATGCCATTTACCTCCTGTCCAGAATTGAAGTTCTGCAAAACTTGCACTAGCAAGTTTGTGCTTTTCACAAACTAACCTAACCACCCTCTTGTTCATCTAAAGAGACTAGGATCTGGAAGGTTTGGCCACTCCAAGAAAAGCCTAAGTGCCTGTAGCATTTTGTCAAACACCTGGAGTGCATGGAAAGATTTGGCATGAGTTTTTATTTGCACTATGAACTTGGTCTCCTAACCAAACCACCTTGTCCCTTGATCTTCCCTCTATCACTAACCTTATCCTGTTGCTTGCCAACCTCGCCCGAGCGCTCTGGAGTGCCATGGCATTTCACCGAGCACTTGGTGGGCATGCACTGGGCGCGCCCAGAGCGCGCCAACTGCAGCCACACATCCGAAACCGCCGCGTCGCGCCCCTGGTTTTGCCACTCACTGTAGAGCCACGCCACACACACTCCCTCTCTCCAGAACAGGCCAACCAGCCCCTTGCCACGCCTCCGACTGGCCAAGAGCTAGCCGCCACGGCCGCCCAACAGTGCACCCTGCCACGGTCGGCACCGCCGAGCCACCAGCGCTCGCCAGCTGCCCCCTGGAGCGGCTCAAGCTCATCCACAGCCTCGTCCTCGAGTGCGCGTCGCCGCCACGTCGCCCTATCTACAGAACGGCGGTCGCCGGCAAGCTTATCCACGCCCGCCGCGAACGGACTCGGATGTGCTATAAAAGGAGGCCCCCGAGCTCCTCCGTGCACGGAGGCAGCCACACACCATCCTTCTCGTGCCCCCTTAGTCGTCAATCGAAGAGAGAAAGTCGTCTTCTTCCTCTCCGGCAACTCCTGCCGTCGCCCCTGCCCCGGCCATTCTGGCGCCACCAAGACCTCCCCCTCTCCACTCTCTTCACCAGAAGCTCTCTATTCCTCCCATGGACCCATCCCCCTGCTCGATTTTGATCGGGAACCACCATAGCCACAAACCCACTTTGCTCCTGAAGCCTCCTCCGCCGCGAAGCTCGTCGTCGACGACTCCCTCCATCCCCATCACTCCCTCGACCACCGAAAGAACCGCCCCAGTCTTGCGGATCCATCCCCACCCTCGGGGGCCCGCGAGGAGCCGCCTAACGCCGGCAAGGATCGCCGGAGCCCCCGCCTCCATTTGGCCAGAGGAAGAAGAGGGGAGAGGACTGGTCAAACCTAACCAGTGGGCCAGGTAGGCCCACTGTCAGTGACCCAGCCCCGCCACCACGTGTATTAAGTGGAGGCGCATTCTCAAAGTACGTCTTCAACGTGTGCGTATATTCGAAACGTTTTTTTTCTTTTTCTGTTTTATTTTAAAAATAGTTTTTGACCAAAACTTTGACCGAGCTTAACTTTTTAAATACAACTCCAAAAGAGTTGCTTCTTTTTCCTACCTCTCTCAAATATTGTCTAGTTTATTTTAAGATTTATTTCAAAAAAATTCAGACAACTTTTTGGTACTGTTTTTGAAACTATATATTGATTCAAAAATATTTTAAATAGGATTTTGGAGAGAGGAGAAAGCTTTCAAAAGTTTTGGAGTGCACCCTGCCTTTCCACACATTGAAGGAATCATCCTGAACCCTGGCATAATACTTTGCATGCATTGTTTGACACAATCATGACACCACCTCATTACATAGGACTCGTTATTTTATGTGGTGATATGATCATTTGCATGAATGCTTATTGGAATTTCCTTGCTGTTGGAAATGGACATGCTTGGGATGATGATCATCCTCGTATGCCTTTCGTGCCTACCAGAAGGAAAACGGGAAAGTCTTTGTCTTGGGTAGACCCGAGCTTGTCCCTAGTTCCTCGTCGAGACGAGTGTGTCCGGCATGGCATGAGGGGTATGATGAGTGGTGACTCTGTCTGTTGGATGAAGTATATTCGTTATGCTAATCATGCAGGGAATACTTAAACCTCCTGAGTCGACCCTAGATCGAGTCTTGTTCCAGTAACCCCCATACTTGTTTCGTACTACCACTCGTCTGTACAACAAGTAGAGTACGGTTCAATAAGTTGTCAACCTCTTTCTAACACACACCGTACAGAGAGGCCATGGTGGAAGATACCGGTTGTAGCTGGTAGGCAGGCCACCTGGTCCGGGGGCATGGGTGTTTCCGGTTGAGACCGAGAGGGGAGGCCACCCCTTAGAGCGCGCAATATAAATTTGATCCCATGCTACGCGAGGTTGTAGCCTCCCCACTTAGAGTTTGCTTGACAGGTGTCGTGGGTGATTCCAGACACGTGTGAGTTAAGCTGGTGTGTGAAAGTTAGGTGTGTTTTCAACAAAAAGACCGTAGACGGAATTAGTCCCGATGGACTAAAGGAATCCGTTACTCGTGGGTAAAGAGTACACCCTCTGCAGAGATTAAACCTATTCGAATAGCCGTGTCCATGGTTAAGGATTACAGTCTGGGATGGGTCAAGTGTCGGTCTTCGAAGAAGAAAAACTGTTAAACCAGAACATGGATCGTGACTTGAGACTTATGATGATGATGATTTTTTATTATGGACTAACACCTTTATATTAATTGAAATACCGAGTATCCCTAGGATGGTTTACCTCCTGGGTATTCACTGTGATTATTTATAAGCCCTTTATGTGGTGTCGCTCAGACGCCCGACTGTGGCATGCTTGTTATTTCTTTTATAAGCCCTTTATGTGGTGTCGCTGAGACGCCCGACTGTGGCATTTCTTTTATAAGCCCTTTATGTGGTGTCGCTGAGACGCCCGACTGTGGCATTTCTTTTATAAGCCCT